>NC_041217.1:82185129-82194058 GCF_002837175.3 Physeter macrocephalus | reverse complement strand
TTTTTGCGGTACACGGGCCTCTCACCGTTGTGGCCTCTCCCGTTGCGGAGCACAGGCTCCGGACGCGCAGGCTCAGCGGCCGTGGCTCACGGGCCCAGCCGCTCCGCGGCATGTGGGATCCTCCTGGACCGGGGCACGAACCCGTGTCCCCTGCATCGGCAGGCGGACTCTCAACCACTGCGCCACCAGGGAAGCCCATTGCCTAAGTTCTAAAGAAATACTGGGACCATCTCTCAGAAAAATTAACAAACCCTCTGGGCACAGCGCCCCTCATAGATGCTATGAACTGGATTTAAGTCACATAATTTGTGGCTAGTGCTTAGCAATTTTTCAGTTTAATTCAACACACATGTGATGAGCACCTGTTCCATGCAGGTACACCATGCTAGGGATTGCAGGAATTAGAGGGGAATAGGACTGGTCTAGTTGGAGTAATGAGATAAGTACACAAACGGCTAAACTGAAACACAGAATGACAGCATATTGTTCATTCACTTGTTTAGCAAATACATAGAGAACTTACTACCTGCCAAGGCCCTATTTTAGATATGGGGATACAGTAGTGGACAAGGTGAAAAAGTTGCCTGCTTTAAAGGACCTTAAATTCTAGTGGATATGGACAGAAAATAAAGGACAAATAACCAACAAAATGTCAGTTGGTGATAACTGCTAGAAAAAAACAAAGCATGATAAGGGTTTGGGAAGTACAAATTGGGGATGTGCTAGTTTGTGACAGGAAGGTCTTTCTGATGAGGTGATGTTTACAGAGATCTGAATAAAGTGTGGCAGAGAGCTATGCAGAAATGTGGGAGAAACATTCTAGGCAGAGAGGATGGCCAGTGTAAAGGTCCTGAGGCAGGAACGTGTTCGGCTGAAGAGAGCAAACATTCCCCTGCGGCTGGGGCAGAGTGATCCCTGGGGAGAGTGGCAGAAGGTGAGATCTGAGAGGCAACTGGGACAGCTCTTTTAGGGCATTATGGACCTTGGTGAGGGCTTCGGACTTTATTCTTTTTTTTTTTTTTTTTTTTTTTTTTTTTTACGTTACGCGGGCCTCTCTCACTGTTGTGGCCTCTCCCATTGCGGAGCACAGGCTCCGGACGCGCAGGCTCAGCGGCCATGGCTCACGGGCCCAGCCGCTCCGCGGCATGCGGGATCCTCCCGGACCGGGGCACGAACCCGTGTCCCCTGCATCGGCAGGTGGACTCTCAGCCACTGCGCCACCAGGGAAGCCCCGGACTTTATTCTGAAGGAGAGAAGAAGCCATTAGAAGGCTTTGGGCAGGAAAGTGACCTGATTTGATATATTCTAAAAGGAGCACTCTGGCTGAGCTTGCACAATGGGGACCAAGAGTAGAAGCAGGAAGATCAGTGAGGCGGCCCCTGTAATAATCCGGCAAGAGGTGGTAATGGTCAGGGCTAGCATGGCAGTGGGAAGACACTGTGAGTGGGGTCTACTGAAGGACTAGCGTACACAGGATTCCCGAATGGATTGTGGTATGGAGGAGTGAGGAAGAGGAGAATCAAGAATGACTCCAAGGTTTTAGCATCCAGCAGGATGGAGCTGTGATTTCCTGTGATAGAGAACACCAGGGAAGGAGCAGATTTCAAGGGCAGAATCAAGAGTTTGGTATGGACATGGTAAATTTGAGATCCCTATTGGACAAGAGTGCAAGTAAGCGGTTAATATGGAAATCTGGAGTTAAAGGAGAGAGGTCAAGAGCTGTAAATGTAAATTTTGGAAATACTGAGATTTGGAGTTTGTCTGGGATAAGGAGCCCGGAGAACTAACTCACTGAGGTTTATTACGTGATTCAATTTCTGACCTTCATTTTTCTGTAGATGAAATTAAACAAGTCTTCCTGCTCTGAGACCCCCCTCCCCCTCGTTCCCTTCTGTGCCTTCCCTGGTCAGTCTCTGGAAGCTTCTCAAAAGCAGTCACTCTGTCTTATTTAGCTTCCTATCCTTTATACTGTCCAGCATACACCTGGCATATCAGGGGCTGCAAACTTGCTGTTGAGGTGCATTGAGCAAACCATTTGTCCAATACCTGCTATATATCCAGGGCTATGCTACGTGCTGGGTGATATTGTGAGTAGTATAGGGCACCAGTGGGGAGTCAGTATCCTTACACATCAACCACTAGAGAAAACAAGAAGCCATCTGTCAGAGTGAAAAGAGATGCACAAACAGTTAGGAAACAGTCAGGGACCTAGGGTCTGGTCTGGTCTTTGTTACTCAGTGACATCCGGTTAAGTCATCACACATCTGGGCTCGGTCTCCTCATCTGTAAAATGGTCTGGACCAATTATCTCTAAGACTCCTTTCAGTCCTAAGTTTCTGCCTCACCAAATTATGCATTATTTATAGGAGTAACTGGGACGAGATCTAAGACCCGATGGAGGCTGGAAGACTTGAGTTGGGCCCTGGATATTTGGTTCACACTCATGCATCTCAGATAAATTCAAAAAAGAAAACAGTTGATATCTGCTCATTGCCTACCTTTTTTTTTTTTTTTTTTTTTTGCAAATCTTGGTGTCATCTTTAAAAGAAAATTACATATATATATATATGGCTAATGATAGCTAAAATTTATCAAATATCTTACATGTGCCAGCTATTGTGGTAAATACTTTAAATGGATTATCTCACTTAATGCTCATAATAGCTCTATGAGTAGAGTTGTTTGTTTTTTGTACAGAGGAGGAAACCAGAGTATATATATTTGCTTAGGTAAATCTCAAAAATCAAACAACCGACAAACAAACTCACTCTAACAATGTTTTACTCAGATTACATAATTTTAACCTAGAAAATCTCAAAGAGAGTCAATACAATTTTGATTAAACTTTTAAATCTTAGAGCAGCTGAAATAGTTTATTAACTAACTAGCATTTTAAGATGTATTCTTCTCAAATGACATTGCATATTAAGAGAGAAGATTTCCCCATAACCTCAGGATTTGTTTGTAACAAGTGGAATATTATTGGGGGATTAAGTGTAATTTTCTTGAACAAGTATGCACAATTCCCGATATGCCATCATGCTTTTTATTCCCACTACTCAGAGATAACCAATGTTAACATTTTGGTCACATCCTGCAGCATTGTCTTTGGTACTCAAATTTTCATACCACTTTAGCTATCTAGAAGTTCTTTATTTTGACATGGGCCTGGCCCCTCGGAGTGTGTAATGGAGTAGGGAAGGCTTTTCTCTTGCCCAGTTGGTAAAAATGGAGTCTTGCACAGGGGTGAGGAGGTGGAGTCATGGCTCTTGTAATTTTCCAATGTGATGGCGCTTGCCTGGAGCCACCATGTGTTTGCAGGGCAGCTCTGAGGGCTGGGCATCTGATTTCAATAAGCCCAGAGAGCAACTCCATCCCACAGTGCATTAGCAGGCAGACACATCTGCTCTGTCTCCACACTCCACAAGCCAACAGAAAGTTGCTCTTGTGGAGCCTGTGGTCCGGCTTGACAATCAAAGAGAGTAGTTGCTATTGGAGCCTGTCCAATCCCTGTGGAGGTCAAGTTTTGACCCAGAGTCTTTCGGAGCTTAGAAGCCAGGCTGGTATTGTTCTTTATCGTTAGTCGTGTTGTCTCAATTAGAAACAAAAAAATCTATGAAGTCTGGATGCAGACTTCTCAAGTCTGGAATTCCTCCCACAGTAGAAAACAAGACTCACTCAAGGAAACAATGCCACTGTGTTTGTCACCCACATACTTTGGGATCTGACCACAGAGAATAATTTGCACTTTATCCGAGCTCTCTTCACCTGGGACTGATAAAGAGCTTCCACTGAGCAGAGCCGCAGTCAGGAGACCCCAGTCAAGTGACTATGTGCAGCAAAGTAAACGCTTGGCTCTCACTGGCGAACTGGAATCCCATCCCTGCCTCTGGCAGGAGTCCCGTGTCACTGAAATGTTTGGGTAATTATTGGCAATAAGATATTTTATTTAACAATATTTAGACAATGCACATGATAACATAAACTCGTTAGTTATTTCAATGTTAATAAAGAAAACATCCCTTGATCTTCAGACCGTGTGGCTTTTGGTGGAGTAAACAGATAACCCCGTGCTGCTCTAGGAGATGGTAAGCAGGCAGCATCAGTCTTCACCTTTCCCTCCCAGAAAGGCTGCCCCTCCCCTGGCCCCACGGTACACAACTTCCCCCTTCTCTGGGCTTCCCATCCTCTCTCGTGGCCTCTCTTCCAGGACCCAGGGGGGCTTCCCAGGGGCAGGCTGCAGCCAGATCCTGTGGAGCCTTTGTGTGAATTAGTGGAAGGTGCCCTTCCATCAGCAGAGCTCCCACTCACCCCCTCGGCCGGATACCTGATACAGGACACAACCTGCACAACTGCCGTGGAGAACGGGGACCGCCCACAGTCCCCCTACGGATGGCTGGACAGGGCTGCCCTCTGGACTGCCTCACTGACTCAGGGATCTGGGCCAGGACCACGGAATTACGGCGCATTGCCGGAAGGGTCAGTAGGTACCCCTGGACTCCAAGGCAGTGTCAGCAGAGGAACAGGGAGGGGATGTAGCTTCTCTGCACAGCAGCCAGGGGCTGTCTTCACATCCACCCGCCTCTCGTCTGCATTACTGTGGGCAGCTCACCTGTGCCAACCTCCTTTGGCACATCTTCTGTGACCTCCAGCCACCCTCTCTCTTTCATCATCTCCTCTGTGCTCTAAATACAGAGCACCTACAAACAGCAACCGCTGCGGCATCACCATGTCCTACCACCCTGGCGGCCCACCTGCTGGTCTCCCCCGCCGACATCCCCTTTGGGCAGCCTCTGTCCCTCAGTGCATCCACCCTGCGAGTGCAGTTTGATAATCTGAGAATCTAATTCAAGAGCAGGTGTTAGTAATGCCGCCCTGATCACTTTGGGTTTTGCTTTTAAGGGAAGCCATCTGGAGACTCACAGCCCACCTAAGGGGTGGTGCCCAGAGTGCGCTGTGAGCACATAACGTTGGGCGGCTTCACAGGACCCCCGAAATTATTCCCTGCATGCTCATGCCTGGCTCTAACTGAAAACCCTGGCTGGGAGACTTGCTGGCTGGTGTCACCCAGCTTTTAAATCTGATTAGAGGTTAAGCTAGTAAATGGTTGAGTTTCCATAGCACAGCGGGTGCCCTCCCCAGGGTGAGCCAAGTGTGAGCATCACGGGCTCCCATCCGGGAGCTGGGAGCTGATCAGAGGGAGTCATCTAGAGCGTCCAGCTACTTTTCCCAACCAGACTCCATGGCTGGTCTTTTCCTCCAAGATTCTCCATCTCACAGCCCTGCTGACTGCCTCATCTGCACCTGCACCATCATCCAGAGCCCATATTCTGTGTGCACAGCAGACACCACGCAGACACACAGAAACACACACACACACACACACACACACAGGTGCACACATGCCCTGGAAACAAAGGTACTTCCACTGTAAAGCCCCGCCTCTGCGATGTCCACCTGCTTTGCTTCCTGTCAGTCTTTGTAAGAACTCAAAACTCACTCTTTCTTTTGGCAAATCCCTTTAGAAAACTGGAAGGACAGTGAGGGTGCAAGGATAGTAGAATCAGTTGTTTTTAAAACTTGACCAAATCATATATATTGTGAACTCTGACCTGTGCTCACCTGGTGTTTCCTGTGCCTAGAAACAGACTGGGAAAAACAGTAGTGGTGCCATCTCCTGATCTCGTGCCCTCGGCTGGGCTTTCAGCCCCTGGTTCTTGTGCCCCGAGCAGCCCGAGTTATATTAAGGAAGAACAATGTCAGCCTAGCAGCCTCAGCCAGGCCCCGAATTCCTGAGAGGTCAAAGCCTGACTGGAGATCTGCCTGACCAAGTGCCTCATAGAGGTGGTTGATAAATATCATTAGATGGCAAGGGGGTGACAAAGACCACAAGAAAGGGCTCTTTCTTAGAAGCCAGATGGCCCAGGGTGTGACATAAACAGCCGCAAGGCCCCAGTCACTTGTTGACAGTGCCTTTCTGGGAATAGGCTCTTGGAAGAGTCTCTGCAGGAAGGGGACAGGCATTTGGCTTAAAGGTCAGGGTCTGTGCTGTCCACAGCAGGAAGCAGGTGGAATGTAGTTGGAGTCCATGGTGTGTTGGTAAAGACGGTTCTCCAAAGTGGGAGGGACCTTGATTTGTAGCATCTGCTGCTTTCTGGGGTGTAAATACTCCCACCGTGGCTAATTTCAAGCTACCAGTGTGACCTCACTGAGTGTGGAGTTGGGAAGAGAAGCTCATGGTGGAGCAGGTGAGAGCCTGTCCGAGCCCGCTCCAGCACACCGCTGTCGGAAATATCTTCCTGGGTGAGGAAGGGAGACTTCCCTTTATCTGGGGAGCATCTCTCCTTCTCCTCCTGCCTACCTTTCCGCTCTCAAATGAATCATGCCTTCCTCCAGGAACCATCCCTGGCCCCTAGGACCCCCTCTCCAATGGCATGTGGATCTCTCACATGGAGCACTTCTCAGAGTGGAAACCGCCCATTCCTTTGTGTGATTCTTACCACTGTCTTCCCAGCTAGTCTGTAAGCCCTGTGAGGGAGGAACTTTGTACAGTTTTTGTCCACCTTGTATCAAGGGTGCCTGGCACGGCTCCTGGCACAAAATTGGTGCTTGTGAAATAGCTGATGAAAGAGTGAAGAAAAGAAATGACCTGAGGCCTGAGCTGGGCTTGGTTGATGACCCTGATTTTAGACAAGGCACTTCACCTGCTACCTTTTTGGCTTTTTTTTTTCCTTTTTTTTCAAAATTTATATCTATATCTCTATATAAAGACTGAATGATTTCACATGATTCTTTCAATGCTAGGATTCTATGGCTATTTGAGTCAGGAAGGTAATGCAATTTTTGAATGTTTGCAGCTGCCTCAACAATGTCTTCACTTTTTCATGTGGGGTGTGTGGGTGTATGTATGTGTGTATGTGTGCGTGTGGTTATAAGTGCCTGTGCGTGTGTGTGTATGTGCATGTGTATGTGTGGTGTGGAGGGTAGACGGGGCAGACGGCGGAAACATGAGGAAGGGGGGAAGAAAATCTCATAAAGAAATGTTTTCATTTCCTTTTCATGTCCAAGGCCACCGGGTCATAGAAGAATCCATCTGACAGCCAGCCCTGTGGTATTAGATTCATCCCAGTGATTCTTTTTCCCAAAAGTCTAAAGGCTTCACTGGAATTAAAATGAAGTAAGAACTGCCAGTCAGTTCCTAAGTCCCTTGTGGGCAGGTCCAAGTCTTAAACGTCCTTATATCCTGCTAAAGCCCAGAACAGTGCAGTGAGAAGCCAGGGACACCTGCTGAATAGTTAGCTTTAAGACAGACCTCACCTTGGCAGTAGGAGTTAGTCCTAATCACCAGTTTTGTTGGAACCAAAATATTCCTCCGTTTTTATAGGTTTACTTAGGAACACATGGGCAGAAACATCCTCAGAACATTTTATAAATTTTGGTAGCTTTGATCACAAATCAGGCAACCTACAATTTACTTCTCCTTGAGTCCAAGGAAGCTAGAGGACCCTTCTCTCTGGGATTGCTTTTCTGTCCCAGTCCAGCACTTTCTGGTAAGACCAATGGCAAAAGCTAAGTGCTGGGCCCCTTTTCCTTTTACCTATTGCTGCATAAATTCATTTCAAGGGCCACGGTTCCCTTGCTTTTGTGACCATCCCAGGAATGAGAGGTGAGAACGAGGTGAGACCACCACCAAACCCCTTGTAAGAAAGGAAAGGAGCTGTCCCCTGTCTGTGCATAGCATGACATTGCCTTTCCACATGACAGAGCCACATGGAGGCAGCAAGGAGTGGATCTCAGAAATCTGTGGGAGTAATTCTTAGCTGGCTGTAAATGCTCTGCGACAGGGACAGACCCTTGCAGGTGGGGGAGAGGTGCTCCAGCCTAAATCCTGGAATAGTGCTTAGGAAGCTAGGTTGCACTTTCTACATGGAAGCTTGACCTGAGTAAAGAGTTGCAAGAGGACCTGGCATGGGGAAGACAGGTTGTGATAACAACCATGACAACAAGAACCCTAAACTTTTCAAGGCTTACGTGCGTGGTGCTATGTTAACCATCCATAGGCATTATTATATTTAATCGTCATAGCAACCTTATTATTACTGCCATTTGACAGATGGCTTAACTGAGGCTTACCCCACAATTGAACGGTAATCACAGGGACACCGTAACGTTGAACTTCTGCCTTCCTCAGCTAGGGATTTCCTCCCAGTGTTTTAAACTCCATTCCCTTTCCCTGTCACTTCACAAAAACCTTAAGCTCCAAAATATTTCCATGAATCATTGACTGATGTCTGAAATTTTACTTTCCAAGATTTTAATAACGAATAGCGAATAGCTGCCGTTACAGTTTTTGATGTGCCAAGTACTGTGCTGTTACATATATGCTCTCATTTAACCACTGCTTTACAAAGGAGGTATTATTATTATTCCAGTTTTACAGTTCAGGAAACTGAGAATCAAAGGGAGTTTTTATAATATATGTAAAGTCACACAATCAGTAGGAAGGAAGGAGCAGGGCCAGCCTTTTGCTTGCTCTGTTGCCTCTGAGTGGTTCACTGCCTTCTGACCGAGGGAATTTGATGGCTGCTGAGAGCATTTGCCCCTGGGATAAGCATCTGTCTGAGCCTTTGTCAGCCATGTATTTCTTAGTATGAACGAAGGGTCAAAGATCAGCCTTTGATGGAGCAGAAGTTTGAGAGCATCAAATCTCTGTATACCAAGGAGACCTAATGATGGAAGGGGGATCCAGTGACAAGTGGCAGACAGGTTTTGTGACCAAAAAGTCAAAGTGAGTGTCAGCGGCTCTCTGAGGAAGCAGCAAAGAGATGGTTAGCTCAGGGGTGTTTTATGGCTTTCAAGGATGTGCGACAGACAGACTCATCACCTTAGCTCTATGAGGCACCCGGGGCCCAGGCAGCTATGAGACTGT
>NC_041217.1:82182395-82184629 GCF_002837175.3 Physeter macrocephalus | reverse complement strand
TATTCTATATATCCCATCGAAATAAAGTTCAAGGGGCAACCACACTTCTTTTGCTGTGTTAGAATCTTGTCATTTCAAATATTGAGCCCTCTGATATCAGGTATTCAGCGTTTTTCATCTCTGCATCATTGGCAGATCTGAGTATTCACAGTACCTGGCAGAAATTGAATTCAGTAAAATTATTCCAAGAAATGGGCCATTGTTTGGGGTCATTTGCTATTGAAAAATCTTTGTTGTAATGGGACTTAAATACTGTTCTTTAATAACAGCTGGGGTCTGTTGGGGGGGGAATAAAGGTATAAATGGGGTAGAAACTGAAGACAGCACATACGGCATTGTCATTAGTGGGATTTAGAATGCAGTTAATATATGAAACAGGCCGTGTGTCCAGAAGCAGCACACGAAGCCACATCGTTCCATGTGTGGCTTTAGTGATCTTTCCAAAGTCCTTGCACACGTGCTGGAAAGACAAAATTGGTTTGCATTGGAAGAAAGGGAAGTTTACCCAGGACGTCAAGTGCAGTATTTGTAGATCGCTCAACAGAGGAATGAGGCACAGATTATGCCTTTTTATGGGGATATTTCTTTTCCAAAGAAAGCAAAATCATTGGAAACACTGTCTTAGTTAGCCTTATTTTTATAGGCTTTCATGTACTTTTCAGCACTTTTATATAATACAGATATTCATTTAAACTTCAGAAGGAAAAGTTAACACGATTTCAGTTTATTCTACACAGTTTTTTCAATACTGGGTCTGATAAACATTACAAACTGTCCCTCGGCTGCCAATGGCTCTGAGAGTTGCTATTGGCATCTAAAGCTGTGAATCTCTTCTGCAATGTTTTTCTCTTCAGGTTATTCTTTACTTTCTTCTTAGGAGATTCTGGTCCATACCTCCTTGTTGCCTCCCACCACTCTGCCACGCGTAGGAAATTGCTGATCACTAACTACCTAAAAAGGTGGTTTGGCTTCCCTAGACACCAGAGTAGGTCTAAGACAAATGTCACTAAAAATGGCCATTGTCCAAGATTTGCAAAAGTCAGAGAAGAATTTCAGTGGTAACGGTTTCAAATAGCTATTTTTAAAGGTGCAACAAATAATAAAAATCTAATAAAAATTATAGTCAGGCACTTTGCAAATTTAAAGCCTGACATAAAAATGCAGCATCAAATGATTCTAGTTAGTGTGCCAGGATGCAACGTGCCAGGATATGAAGAGGAGAAGAGTGTTGGCGCTGTCTGTTTTTAGCTGTGCCTGACCCATGGAGAGCAGTGCAAAGAATGCTTTGCAAGAAAAGTGGCACAAAGCTGGCAGGGCAGGAAAACACCAAACAAGACAGAGGGAAGAAGGGACTTGAACGTGCTCCATGCTTGCCAAGTGTCAGCCACTCACACACAAAGTTGAACAGGATGTATTCTTTTCAGTTCCTTTTAATAATTTTTCTTCTCAGGTTTGGTCTTTGGCTTAGGACCAGTGAAGTCAAGGTTAGTGTGATGGTAGGATTTGCAACCTTGAAGGAAGATGCTCCTGAGTCCTGCTTAGGACTGATCCACACAGAATAGTGAAGGAGGCACTGCTTCTTTTACATGGCTCCCCCCTCTCCTCCCTGCATCCCTTCCAAGGCCCATGCACAGCCGGGAGCCCCCTACTCAGGCTGGACAAGAGGGAGGGGGGAAAGCAATGCCCTAGGAGTCAGGAGTCCTTCTCTTTGGATGTCAACTCGATTCTAATTTTCTACATGACCTTGGGCAAGATCATTTATCTCTCTGGACCTCAGTTTCTTCAAATGAAATAAGAGGCTTGGACTAGATGATTTCAAGGGTGTCTCGGAGTTGCTAAAATAAATCAATCCACATTAAAGAAATAACTCAATTTCGTTTCTTTTTATGGCTGAGTAATATTCCATTGTATATATGTGCCACATCTTCTTTATCCATTCATCTGTTGATGGACACTTAGGTTACTTCCGTGTCCTGACTATTGTAAATAGAGCTGCAATGAACATTGTGGTACATGTCTCTTTTTGAATTATGGTTTTCTGTAGTGAGGTGGATAGACCTAGAGTCTGTCATACAGAGTGAAGTAAGTCAGAAAGAGAAAAACAAATACTGTATGCTAACACATATGTATGGAATCTAAGAAAAAAAAAAAAAGGTCATGAAGAACCTAGGGGTAAGATGGGAATAAAGACACAGACCTACTAGAGAATGGACTTGAGGATATGGGGAGGGGGA
>NC_041217.1:82176000-82182250 GCF_002837175.3 Physeter macrocephalus | reverse complement strand
GGAACATATGTATATGTATAACTGATCCACTTTGTTATAAAGCAGAAACTAACGCACCATTGTAAAGCAATTATACTCCAATAAAGATGTAAAAAAAAAAAAAAAAGAATAATATACTCCTCTGTATGCCAAAAAGAAAAAAAAAAAGAACCTCTCTAGTGGGTATTTTCATTTTGAAATAAGCTGCCTGGAAAGGGCAATGCTTATCCAAGAAGAATGGCTCTTTAAAGTGGTGAAATTTCAGGCATTTTGCCTGCCAAATGAAAAATAGAGTTCGGTTTTTGAAACGTGTAGTGGGGGGCGGGGGTTGGGTGTGTGTTGCATGAAGGGTGTGGTTTAGAGGATTGAGAGCTTTGTTGTCTTTCTAGTTGCCAACACCATACACCTTGGGGTCATCGTCGACTGCTTTCTTCCCCCCCGCCGCCGTGCCCAATATCCAATTCATTAGCAAATCCTAGTGGTTCAGTTTAATGTATTTAGAATATGATCACTTTGCATTATTTCCAATATTACTGATGATCAATAGACCATCAACTGCATCTCTCACCTAGGTGATAGCAATACTCTCTTAACTGCTTTCTCTGCCTCTAACTTTGTCTCTGAATACCAGCTGCTGCCAGAATGATCCTGCCAAAACGCCTCTTCCCAAAACCCCCTCTTGGAATCTATATTAGTCAGTTTGGGCCAGATTATGCTGATGTAACAGACAACACCAAAATCTAAGTGGCTTAACCTAATAAAGCATACTTCTTTTTTTTTTTTTTTTTTTTTTTCGCGGTACGCGGGCCTCTCACTGTTGTGGCCTCTCCCGTTGTGGAGCACAGGCTCCGGACGCGCAGGCTCAGCGGCCATGGCTCACGGGCCCAGCCGCTCCGCGGCATGTGGGATCTTCCCGTACCGGGGCACAAACCCGCGTCCCCTGCATCGGCAGGCGGACTCTCAACCACTGCGCCACCAGGGAAGCCCAAGTGTACTTCTTATTCAAAGTGACCACATCATCTCTGCTCCCATTCTGTTGACTGAGCAAGGCACATGGCTACACATAGCTTCAAAGGGACAAAGAAGAGCAAGGGAAAAGACAGGAAATATTTGGCAGAAAGCATAACGGCTGTCACAACTCCCATCTCACTCAGAAAATACCCCAAGTCCTCGTCATGCCCTCCAGGGCCCTGCATGGTATGACTTCCCAACCCCTTACCTCTGTCTCAGCTCCTTCTACTTTCTCTGTCCTTCCACTTCAGCTGCTTCACACTCCAGGCAGGCTCCCTGTGACACTGACTTATAATAAGAAATGTATATTTGATCCTTGACCCATTTGTGGCCCAGAACCCCTCAAACCATTAGAATGGTCTGTGATGAAAGCCATAAAGATGTCTCCTGTTTTGTTAATAAGATGACTTTTGGATCACACCTAAGGGTGGAAGCTGGTTGCCAGGAGAATCAACCTCATGATTGGAGGGTTGGGACTTTCAGTCCCAACCCCTGACCTCTGCAGAGGGGAGAGAAGCTGTAGGAATCAATTTCCAATGGCCAGGGACTTAATGTCATGTCTATGTAATGAAGCCTCCATGGAAACCCAAAAGGATGGGCTGAGAGAACTTCCAGGTGTGACCATGGGGAGATGGGGGAGAGTGGTGCCCTAGGAGACGGCATGGAAGCTCGGTGCCCTTTCTTTATACCTTGCCCTGTGCATCTCTTCTAACTGGCTGTTCCTGAGTTATATGCTTTTATAATAAACCAGTAATCCATAGGTAAAATGTTTCTCAGAGTTTTGTGAGCTGCTCTAGCAAATTAATCCAACCCAAAGAGGGGGTCGTTGGAATCTCCAGTCTATAGGTGGTTGGTCAGAGGAAGCATAGGTGACAACCTGGATTTGTGATTGGCGTCTGAAGTGGGGGGGAGGGTAGTTTTGTAGAACTGAAACCTTAACCTGTGGATTCCGTGGCTATCTTTGCATAGATGGTGTCAGAATTGAGTTGAATTGTAGGACCCCAAGCTGGTGTCAGAGAATTGCTTGGTGGTGTGGAAAGCCCCCAGCCTCCCATGTTAAAATTGGGTGCAGAGCCTTTATTCCCCCACCAGGACCTTTGCACTTGCTATCTGCTCCTCGGAATGCTCTCCCCACCACCAGATGTTTGTATAACACACTTCCTCACTTCTTTCAAGTCTTCGCTCAAGTGGCCCCTTAATATTGAGAATTCTCCTGACCACTGTAATTAAAAATACAAACCACCCTCTCCCACACATACACCCTAGCACTTCCTATCCTGCTTCCCTGTTTTTTTTTTTCCTACTGAACTTATCACCTCCTAATATAACATATAAATGACATTTATTTTGACAGTGTGATCATTGAAAGCATGGGCTCTGTATTACTTAGGTTCAAGTCTATGACTCCTCCACTTCCTAGCTGGTGACCTTGGGGAGGTTACTTGACCTCTCTGTGCCTCACTTTCCTTGTCTGTAAATTGTGGTTAACAATAGTGCCTACCAGACAGGGTGGTGGTGAAGATGAAATATGAAAGCACTTAGAACAGGGACTGGCACACAGCAGTAGCATTTGTTATTCTTATTTGGTGTCTGATTTGCTGCCCTAGGCTGTCAGCTCCATTGGGCAGTGATTTTTGTCCTTTTTCAGCCCGGGCCCCAGAGCAGCATCGGGTTAACAGGAGGCACAGCATGAATATTTGTTATGTGAGTGAGTGAGTGAGTGACTACTTGAACAAGTGGAGCATTGGGCAACCTGGCCAGCACTCTGGCCCCAAAGTCCTCAGGCCTCGGCATGGGGAGGCCTGCAGAGGAGACAGCTTCCGCCACCAGGCCAGACTGCACAGACTCAGGGTCCCCGAAACACCTGCCTCCACCCCTGCTCAGGACTACCCTGATGCAATGATGAGTGATGGGTGGCTGGATTCAATTTATGGGGAAGTATCCTGCTGCTCTTTGAATCTGAGTCTAAAAATGGATCTCAAAATGCAGAAGAAAACTGAGCTGCTCTATAGTGGTAAACGCTTCATCGACAGTCAGACGCGACCGTGGCCTTGAACCCTGCACTCTCCTCCCATGGTGCAGGATATGCCTGTCCTGCAAATTGGCCACTTGCCACTGTTGTGTTTTGTCTCTGGTGTGTCCCCTTGGGGAGCTCTGAAGGCCCAGCAGCTATCCCTGGGCCAGGTACACAGTTGGTGCTCTCAATATAGTGTTGTTCAATGAATGACCCACCAGATTCAGAAACCCACTGAGTAGAAGTCAAACTGTTCAGATCATCTCCAGTTTGTGGCAGGGAATTTCAATCTCCCAAAGTGTGGGAAATTACAAACAGAGCTATCAGAGCCTCATTCTCCCCTTACAATTGGACAAATTAATTTAGCAGCACAAACTCAAAATGTCTTAATAAGGAGCGTCTGGATTCCTGGGACGCTGTAGCGCTTTGCAGTCTGACATATCAGACCTTCCCAGGTGGATCAGCTGCCTGAGGGAACTCAGGGCAAAATCAGCAATTTCCTGATCCGTCCCATCTAGGGTGCACCAGAGCTTTCTGTGGTGAGACTGGCTTAGGATTACAAAGCAAAGTGTAGATACTGAGAGAAAAAATTCCTGGCAGTGAGGATATGTGAGGGTGGTTCGTGTTCTTAAATATATTACATACAACGGTCTTTGAGGAGTGTAGAGGTGAGGGGAGACCCAGGGGGAGTATCAAGTACCATCATTCTTAATTCTGGACTCAATTCTGTTTGCCAACATCTGATTCTGTGTGAGGTTGGTGGGGAGTCTCTTTCCTGTGTGCTGCTACTCTCAATCTCCAGGCCCTAAGGGTAAAAAGTCAGTGGGATGGGAGCATGTCCATGGTTGACAGGAGATAAGGAGGGGGAGTCTCACGGTTCCTTTCTTTTCCACCTTGGAACCTGCTACAGGAAAATAATGGCAGGAAAATGATGGTGAACATGTTTGCTCAGATGGGTACATGGCTGTACTTTACTTACTGGGTACCCCCCTTACCCTACCCCATGCCTCTTCTGGCCCCCATTCTCTTACTGGGAAAACAGAGAGAGCTGTGCTGTGACTTGTCTGGGGACTTGGCCCTGGCAACAATTGTGAAGCAGGTAAAGCTTACCTGTCCTCATACTTTTCTATTTGCTTCCCAACCCCTTTGCTTCTCAAACGCTTGAGGGACCAAGGCAAGTTCCTGATTTATTTTTTAAAATTTACTTACTTTTTAAATTTTTATTTAATTTATTTATTTTTTATACAGCAGGTTCTCATTAGCTATCTATTTTATACACATCAGTGTATACATGTCAATCCCAGTCTCCCAATTCATCACAACACCACCACCCCTTCCCCAGCCGCTTTCCCCACTTGGTGTCCATACGTTTGTTCTCTACATCTGTGTCTCTATTTCTGCCCTGCAAACTGGTTCATCTGTACTATTTTTCTAGATTCCACATATATGCGCTAATATACAATATTTGTTTTTCTCTTTCTGACTTACTTCACTCTGTATGACAGTCTCTAGGTCCATATACGTCTCTACAAATGACGCAGTTTTGTTCCTTTTTATAGCTGAGTAATATTCCACTGTATATATGTACCACATCGTCTTTATCCATCCATCTGTCGATGGGCATTTAGGTTGCTTCCATGTGCTGTGATTTATGTCATAGTGTGTTCTGCCTATGTTTTCCTCTAAGAGTTTGATAGTGTGTGGCCTTACATTTAGGTCTTTAATCCATTTTGAGTTTATTTTTGTGTATGGTGTTAGGGAGTGTTCTAATTTCATTCTTTTATATGTAGCTGTCCAATTTTCCCAGCACCACTTATTGAAGAGACTGTCTTTTCTCCATTGTATATCCTTGCCTCCTTTGTCATTGATTAGTTGACCATAGGTGCGTGGGTTTATCTCTGGGCTTTCTATCCTGTTCTATTGATCTAAATTTCTGTTTTTGTGCCACTACCATATTGTGTTGATTACTGTAGCTTTGTAGTATAGTCTGAAGTCAGGGAGTCTGATTCCTCCAGCTCCATTTATTTCCCTCAAGATTGCTTTGGCTATTTGGGGCCTTTTGTGTTTCCATACAAATTTTAAGATTCTTTGTTCTAGTTCTGTAAAAACTGCCATTGGTAATTTGATAGGGATTGCATTGAATCTGTAGATTGCTTTGGGTAGTATAGTCATTTTCACAATATTGATTCTTCCAATCGAGGAACATGGTATATCTCTCCATCTGTTGGTATCATCTTTGATTCCTTTCATCAGTATCTTATAGTTTTCTGAGTACAGGTCTTTTACCTCCTTAGGTAGGTTTTTTCCTAGGTATTTTATTCTTTTGGCTACAATGGTGAATTGGATTGTTTCCTTAATTTCTATTTCTGATCTTTCATTGTTAGTGTATAGGAATGCAAGAGACTTCTGTGCATTAATTTTGTAACCTGCAACTTTACCAAATTCATTGATTAGCTCTAGTAGTTTTCTGGTGGCATCTTTAGGATTTTCTATGCATAGTATCCTGTCATCTGCAAACAGTGACAGTTTTACTTCTTCTTTTCCAATTTGTATTCCTTTTATTGCTTTTTCTTCTCTGATTGCCATGGCTAGGACTTCCAAAATTATATTGAATAATAGTGGCGAGGTGGACATCCTTGTCTTGTTTCTGGTCTTAGAGGAAATGCTTTCAATTTTTCACCATTGAGAATGATGTTTGCTGTGGGTTTGTGCTACATGGCCTTTATTATGTTGAGGTAAGTTCTCTCTATGCCCACTTTCTGGAGAGTTTTTATCACAAATGGGTGTTGAATTTTGTCAGAAGCTTTTTCTGCATCTATTGAGATGATCATATGGTTTTTATTCTTCAATTTGTTAATATGGTATCTCACATTCATTGATTTGCATATATTGAAGAATCCTTGCATCCCTGGGATAAATCCCACTTGATCCTTTTAATGTGTTGTTTGATTTTGTTTGCCAGTATTTTGTTGAGGATTTTTGCACCTATATTCATCAGTGATATTGGTCTGTAATTTTCTTTTTTTTTAGTGTCTGTGTCTGGTTTTGGTACAGGGTGATGGTGGCCTTGTAGAATGCGTTTGGGAGTGTTCCTTTCTCTGCAATTTTTTGGAATGGTTTAAGAGGATGGATGTTAGCTCTTCTCTAAATGTTTGATAGAATTCACCTGTGAAGGCATCTGGTCCTGGACTTTTGTTTGTTGGAAGATTTTTAATCACAGTTTCAATTTCATTACTTGTGATTGGT
>NC_041217.1:82173913-82174401 GCF_002837175.3 Physeter macrocephalus | reverse complement strand
TTTGTCATTTTTCCCTTGCTGCTTTCGATAATTTTTCTTTGTCTTTAATTTTTGCCAATTTGATTACTATGTGTCTCAGCATGTTTCTCCTTGGGTTTATCCTGTATGGGACTCCCTGCACTTCCTGGACTTGGGTGGCTATTTCCTTTCCCATGTTATGGAAGTTTTCGACTATAATCTCTTCAAATATTTTCTAAAGGTCCTTTCCTTCTCTCTTCTCCTTCTGGAACCCCTATAATGTGAATGTTGGTGTATTTAATGTTGTCCCGGAGGTCTCTTAGGCTGTCTTCATTTCTTTTCATTCTTTTTTCTTTATTCTGTTCTGCAGCAGTGAATTCCACCATTCTGTCTTCCAGGTCACTTATCCGTTCTTCTGCCTCAGTTACTCTGCTGTTGATTCCTTCTAGTGTATTTTTCATTTCAGTTATTGTATTGTTCATCTGTTTGTTTGTTCTTTAATTCTTCTAGATCTTTGTTAAACATTTCTT
>NC_041217.1:82130122-82173695 GCF_002837175.3 Physeter macrocephalus | reverse complement strand
TTCATTTAGTTGTTTTTCTGGGGTTTTATCTTGTTCCTTCATCTGGTACATAGTCCTCTGCCTTTTCATTTTGTCTATCTTTCTGTGAATGTGTTTTTTGTTCCACAAGCTGCAGGATTGTCGTTCTTCTTGCTTCTGCTCTCTGCCCTGTGGTGGATGAGGCTATCTAAGAGACTTGTGCAAGTTTCCTGATGGGAGGGACTGGTAGTGGGTAGAGTTGGGTGTTGCTCTGGTGGGCAGAGCTTAGTAAAACTTTAATCCGCTTGTCTGCTATTGGGTGGGGCTGGGTTCCCTCCCTGTTGATTGTTTGGCCTGAGGCGACCCAGCACTGGAGCCTACCTGGCTCTTTGGTGTGGTTAATGGAGGACTCCAGGAGGGCTCACCCCAAGGAGTACTTCCCAGAACTTCTGCTGCCAGTATCCTTGTCCTCGCGTTGAGCCACAGCCACCCCTCACCTCTACAGGAGACCCTTCAATACTAGCAGGTAGGTCTGGGTCAGTCTCCTATGGGGTCACTCCTCTTTCCCCTGGGTCCTGATGTGCACACTACTTTGTGTGTGCCCTCCAGGAGTGGAGTCTCTCTTTCCTCCAGTCCTGTTGAAGTCCTGCAATCAAATCCCACTAGCCTTCAAAGTCTGATTCTCTAGGAATTCCTCCTCCCGTTGCTGGATCCCCACGTTGGGAAGCCTGACATGGGGCTCAGAACCTTCACTCCAGTGGGTGGACTTCTGTGGTCTAAGTATTCTCCAGTTTGTGAGTCACCCACCCAGCAGTTATGGGATGTGATTTTATTGTGATAGCGCCCCTCCTACCGTCTCACCATGGCTTCTCCTTTGTCTTTGGATGTGGGGTATTTTTGGTGAGTTCCAGTGTCTTCCTGTCGATGATTCTTCAGCAGTTAGTTGTGATTCTGGTGCTCTCGCAAGAGGGAGTGAGCCCACATCCTTCTACTCTGCCATCTTGCTCTCAGTCCCCTTATTTTGTTTTTAAATGTTGGTTTCCTCACCTGTAAAATGGTGTTAGTAATAGTATGCTTGTCCATATAGTTGCTGGAGGATTCGGTGTGATAGTTCCCATAATGAAAGTCTGATATTATCAATACCTCCTCTCGGGAAAGGCTCTGGCATCACTAAGGTGCATGTTTGAAGATTTAAGCTAGCATTTCCCAGAATGGTTGCCTTTGAACTTGAAGAACTGAGCAATGTGACTTCTATGGAAAGAGATTTGGCATCCAGAGAGTACCTGGGGGAGATGCTTCTGGGCGTGAGGCTCAAGTGCCCCTTGAAACACACTAGGTAGAGAGTTACCTGCTCCTTCCAGAAAAGATGCTCTCTGCTTCCTTCCTGAGAGGGTGAAATAGGACCAACAAGCACTTGTAAGTCCTTTGCAATCTGCCCCTCCCCCACCTTTTACTCTGGAAAAAGAGTCTCTTATTATATAAAGGCAGAAAATATGTCCTCCTTGCCCTTGTTGCCCTACTTTCAGATGTTTATATCATGATCATATTCATAAATCCTAGAGTTTTCAGCTGGAAGACAGCATTCTAAAAGATTGCCATGTGTGCCCCTGGATGAAGGAAACCTCTGACTTCCCAGCCCCTTCAAGAGAAAATTCCTATTAAGCACAACTTTAGTTCTAGTACTAATTAACTATCAGCTTTTATCAACAGCTCCAATAAAATCTCCAAATCAGCAAATCAGAACAATTCATGCACAATATATGCCTACTTTGGCATCTGTCCTTGTCGCCCCCCCAGTGAGGTGGAAGCTGCCAGTGAGATCTGTTTAACTTAGCTGGAATGTTATGCTAATTAGTAGCCTGGGGATGCACAGAGGCCTGACTTTTGATCCAATGGAAACCATATAGAAACAGAATTTTGTGTTTTGGCTCCAAGACCATTGGCTCCTAGAGTCTTTCTGCTGTCAAATTACTGCAGGGCCATTTGTTTATGGAATTTGTTGTCCAGGGTGGAACACAGTTTGGGGAAGTGAATTTAAAGAGATTTAGTCCTACAAGGGTGGACTCATATGGAAAAAGATTGTTGGGAAAAATTTTTAGGATTCTTCTGCAGATACTCCTATATGGTCTACAGATTTTGGAGGTGTGTGCGCCTGCGTGTGTCTGCGTGCATTTAAGAATACTACCGAGGCCTCACTTTACAAAAAGCCAATAGGCCACAACCCAAACTTATAGAGAAAATAAGGGAGATTTTTCACATCATAGATGCATTTTGCAATGCTCCTTAAGTGTCCGACATTTGAAGATATAATCCACACTCTCAGGAATAAATGAACAGTGAAAAGTGATGCACATCTGTAAGGATATTGTTAGAAAACATTTCTATAGGATAAACTAACCCTCTTGCAGAGCCCCACAAACTGAGTTTCAGAGCTTAAAACACATAAGGTATGAATTTTCATCCTAACAAGCTCTACCTTTTAACTTATTATTTGGGATAAAACATTTCACAGCTTAATAGTAAACTCAGTGTACAAGGTTATTGAGACAAGTTGCAGCCTTTTATTTGCTGGCATTTATCTGCTCCCTTGCTACATCACTCTTTTCTTGGTCCTGGGGGTTTGTTTTAGGGGTCTAACCTGGCCCCCACCCAGGCTCCATTAACCTGTTGTTAGACATGTGCTCTTTGTATCTTCAGCACCCACACCCCCACCTCATTCTCTGCTCTTTGGGTGGGGCTAAGCCCACAGAATCAGTGTGAAGCATGTGGCCAAAGCCAAAGGCAATCAGCATGTCACATTCTCTGGCCACAGAGACTGGTTCAGGAATAGGCATGTGGCCCTATCAGAGCCAGTGAGATGTAATGGGATCTTGCTGGGATTTCTGGAATAAAAGGAGATGCCTTCCTCTAGGCTGCCCTTCCAACTTGAACCTGCGGCCAATTTAGTTTCACTGGGGCATGAGCTTTTCTGAGAACGGAGCCTTGAGAGAGTAAGGAGAGCTGAGGTACTGGGAGAGAGAAACAAGGTAATAATGACAGCTCTGAACACCTGTAGCCAGCCATACCTGAAGCTAGATCTGTGTCTTTGCCAGCTCTGGCTGCTATAACAAAATACCATAGACTGGGTGGCTTAAACAACAGAATTTTATTTCTCACAGTTCTGGAGGTTAGAAGTCCAAGGTCAGGGTGCCAGCATGGTCAGGTTCTGGTGAGAGCTCTCTTCCTGGCTTGCATATGGCTGCCTCTTGCTGTATTTTCACATGGCAGAGAGAGAGAGAGAGAAAGAGAGAGAGAGAGCTCTCTGATCTCTTATAAAGGCACTGTTCTCATCATGAGGACCCCACCCTCATGATCTCATCTAAACCTAATTAGCCCCAAAGGCCCTACCTCCAAATACCATTACAATGAGGGCTAGGGTTTCAACATATGAATCTGGGGAGAACACAAACATTAAGTCTATAACAGCCAGCCTCTAGACTTATAAGTTGTGTGGACCTATAAATTAACATTTTGCTTTAGACTAACTAATTTAGGCTGGGCTCTTAGTCACTTGTAGCTGAGCCTTAACTGATAAAGAAATACATCTTGGAGATAGACATATTCAAGTCCCACCCATTAAGAGTTTCCTTTTGCTCCAGGATTAAAGCTATTTCTTTCTCCTCCAACCCCACTTTCCTGCCCCTCCTGTCAAGCACAGGTGTGCCCCATATTGGAACATTCTGTATCAGAGTTTTGTATCCTAAGTTGCTTCATATACCTGCTTTCTGGCTGGAAGTTAACTCAACCAATTACTCTGATTTAAAGGCTATAAAAGGATTTAGTCTAAGCTCTGTTTTCATTTTCCTCCTCTGTGACTTCCACAATAAATCTTCATATACTTTGAGTTTGTTTTGGGCCATAAATGGTTCCATAGAACTAGTCTCATAAAGGCTACATTACCTGCTGTTTTTCAGAGTGACTGGAATAAAAAATCTGGGCAACCAGAGAGCAGTTTGATGGTCTAGAAAGTAGTAGTGGACAACCATGTTTTGGACCAAAACATTCCAACTTGGCAGGGTTGTTTGTATAGATTGGTCAATAGTTAAAACTGTGGCAAATGCATAAATGACTGCTTCCACTGCAGTACTGGAGTCTTTAGCAGCCATTGTCAATCTTGTTTCCAGGATGGATGGGGAAGCTGGGAGGTCTCTAACAATGGATTTGGTGTGAGCTAAAAAGAAAATATGGCAGGTGGTGGAAAAGTTGGGTTTTGAAGTCACACAGACCTGGGTTCGAATCCCAACTTCATTGTGGAACCCTCAAGTCACTTAATTTCCCTGAGTCTTAGTTTCTTCATCTGTAAATTGGGAATAATAATAGTACTTACCCCATAGAGCTGCTATGAGGATTTTAAAGTTCCTAAAACACAGCCTGACAGATAAACATGCAATAGTTTCCTCCATCCCTCCACCATAATGCAATGGAGCAAACAATGGACCAAGAATCAGGAGATCCTAGTTCAAGCCCTGGCTCTATTCCCAATCACTATGACACTGTGGCAGCAGAAATGATATCATTATTGCTATTTTATAGGTGAGGAAAATAAAGTTTAGAGACTTGGACAAAGCCACAAGTTAGGAAATGGAATTGGGAATTGAATCCAGCTCGAAAGTCAAGGCGAATTCCATCCATCCATCCACCCTATCATCCATCCATCCATTTATAGAGCAAATATTTAGTTAAGTATCTACCCTGTACCAGCCAGCGTAGCAAGTACTTAGGTTACAATAACGAACAAAATAGTCCCTGCCTTCAAGGAACCTAATGGTCTGTGGAGTCCAGTCGTTTCCTTTCTGCTTCACAAGGTAATTCTGAAACTCACATGAGAGAAGAGATATGAAAGTTATTTGTTAAGTATAAAGCACAGTAAAATGAAAAATATTATTATTCTCTGTTCAAACATATTGCCTATACAATAAGGTTTCCCCAAATGCTGATTTGAAGCTGAGAAAATACCTAAAATACAGGTGAAGGGGGTTGTGAAAGTTGAAAGATCTTAGTTCAAACCCTAAAGCTCTGGAAAAACACCTCAGGGCTGAACCCAGATGTGGCCCCAGGCAAACTATAAAGAGGACCCTGCATCTGAGTCCCAGTGGCTGAGGAGATGTTCTGGGTTGTGCTTCTCCTACAGTGTCTGCCTTGGGGTCTAGCAGCAGCAGTGCCTGGGATCTGACTCTCACCTTGCCAACTGACCTTCACATGGATGCTTTCTTTGGACTATCTGCTGCTTCTTGCTTCTGGCATCTGCCTGGTCCCTGAATCTGACATCTCTTTGGCTCTCTTCTCTTGCCCATCCCTGGCACCCAGAACCAAAGACCGACTCACTGGCACTATGCTTGTCCTGTAAGGCAGTTAAAATCTTAGGAAGAAAACCCAACTGTAAAAAATTACATTAAAAAAAAAAGTACCTACCTCCTTCCAGTACTTATTTCATTGGCATCTGACTGACTGCCACTGGGCTGCCACAATGGAGGAGGTCCTGGACCTTAGGCCGCCTACCCTGTGTGGCAGGTTATGGACTCTGGGCTCCCAGTGAGCATCAAAGGATGATTGGGAATAATTTAGGGGATAAAAGAACCACAGGGCATGACCTCTATCTGGTCAGGGTGGGGCCCTGGGGTCCCTTTGGCTTTGTTGCCAAGCTCATGCCCTATGGGTCCTAAGATGAGCTGTTACATCTGTCAGGTCTCCTGTTGCTGACAGGTGGACAACTCAAGGCTCACATGCTCTCCTCAAAGAGGACTGCACGTCCTCCACTTTCTGCTGGGCCTCCAGGAGGTGCATCACCCTCCCGTGAGCACCTCCCTGAAGGGAAGGGCGGGTGTGAGACCTATGCTGCTCCCTGCAAGCGGGGGACCCAGGGCCCAGCGCCTGTGCGCTGCCTTTCTCCTTTCACTTGAGATCCTTGAACGCCGAGCCTGGGGAGGGCTGTGTGGCCCTTCCTCACGTCCAGCATACACTGTTGCCACCCGCAGAGCACACCAGCCCCATTCTGCCTTCAGGCCGGCCTCCAAGGGGCTCTTCCAAGTTGGTGAAAAATCCCATCATCCCAGGCCCCCGAGTGCAGGGCAACTCCTGGTGTTCCACAAAAGTCCTCAACTAGAACCTGTGCAGCCTTTTAATATATGGCTGGGAAAAAGAAAAATGAACGTTCCCAGTATTTTCCCATCCCCATTCCCTCTTCTACCAAGAAGACCTTAAATGAAGAGGGGAGGGAAGCTTCATACCAGAGGCAAGTTTGCAGTGAGAATCTCTGAGTCTATTTTCGTCCAGAACCATCTGGACACAAATCAAGAATCTAATTTTTCCCACTACTTTCTCTTTTTTTTCCCCTTTGTACTTGAGCTGGCTCTGAGAGCACAGAGTCTGAACCCAAGTCTGGACCACAGAATTCCTCTAAAACATAAAGAGTAAACAGAAAGAAAATGCCACAGAGTTCCACAGACGATTGCCCCTGCCGACATTGCCTGTGGCGGCTGGAGCCCCTCCTTCCAGGACCTTCTGGAGGGTCCAGAAGGTACAGTGAGAAGCTGGGCAAGAACTGCAGTGGCTGGCACCTGGCTGCCATGCATCTGAGGCTGTGGCTGAAGTGTGCTGTGAGCACACTTCCCTTAGAGGGAGATCTAAGTCCATCCATGTGACAGTCATCAGCCGACCCCCAAGAAGCACTCACAGGCTGCCAGTGGGGTGAGTTCAGCCTTCTCACTCGCTGTGGGTAGCTGAGGAACCTGCTCAGCTGAGCAGCAGTGCCAAAGTGACAGAAACCCTTGATGGAGGCCCGAAATAGCACCCAGTTCCTTCCCCAGCCTGAAGTATTTCCCTTTTTCCCCCACGGTTGAAGCCCAGGCCAGCACATACCCTGAGGTATCAGTGCAGAGGGTTTCCTTAATGCTCTAGAGGGAGAGGGTTTCAGACCAGTGAGGTTTGGGTGGAGCGGCAGATTTTCTTTAAAGTTGTTTGTGCCAGACAACTTTGGCATGAAAATGAAGTACCTGAAGTTCTAGGCTGGACCTCTTGTATAATAATAAACATTGACTTTGGGGCCTGAACATCGGGAACTTAGCTTTGTGCTTTGTTGATTCATCTAACAGAACCAGACAGATGAAAGTGGGGGCTTTATTTTTTGTGCTTTTGTGAGGCTGTTGTTGTGAAAGCAGCAAAGGCTGGCACTGTCTGATCCTCCAGTCTTACTCTTCTTGTGCTCCTGTCGGGATAGGACACTGCTCACGGTATCCCAGGGCTCATGGTACGCCCAGCCCACTGGGCTGTCTTGGGCAGGACACTTGCTTCCGCCAGAGTGAAGAATATTAGGGAACTCCTCGTCGGATTGAGGCTCTTGGAAGAGGCAAGGAGCCAGCTGGACGCCTGATGGGCCTTTAGTTGCCAGCAGGACAGATGTATCAAGTCAGGTTTATAGGAGAAGTTTTCCCAGACTGCTATGTCCAAACTTCTGTCCATCCTGCTATAACCTCTGCTGTCAGATGGATGAAAACCAGACCAGTCCAGGCTTGGACCAGAGCTATACAGATAAGGACTCAAAGAAGAAACTAAAGGAGTGTACTTTTTCCACTTGAGCAGAAAAACCAGGAACTGTAGGAACTGGAAGGGAGTGGCCTCTGCATGAGACTTGAGGTGACAAGACAAGTGAACACACGGAGGCATGCTCAGAGGAACTTCACTAGAATGTCCCATGGCATACTGGACCTGGGACCTTCTGGATATAGAAATGACCATAAAAAGAAACCAGACAGATTCCCATGCAGAAAAAGTGACCTCTCCTCTGAATTCCATGCTTGGAAAAATACTTATTTAGAGGAAGACAAAAAAAAATCTACACATAGCAAAACCTGGCTCTTTAGATGGCTCGACCTAAGAACATGGCAGAAGCTGAGCCCGGAGAATAAGCCTGCAGAGTGTGCACTTCTGGGTGGGCTGTTGTCTTTTTTGAGTTCCCTGACCCTGAAAGTGTGACACTGAGACCATGGGTGTGAGGAAATCTATCTCATTCCAACCAATCGTGTTGAAAAATGTGCTGAGTCACAGATCATTCCTGTATGTTAGAGACAGCCTGGATGGGTTCTTTGGAACCAGTCAGAGTGGCCTTAAGGCCAGCTCTGGTCTCCACCATAAATGGCAGGTGAGGGGAGCAGGAGATGGCTTGCTCACAGGACAATCATCAGTGGAGAAAATTGCTCTAAGAAACAAGTATTAGATCAGGCAAATTTAATAGTGGATTGTAGAGGCTCCTATAATAGAAAAGTAACATCGATGTGATATTTAGACACTAGGATTTTATATTACAGCTGCTATAAATGGTCTTAAACTCACAGAAACCTATGGGGAAAAATATTAAGAAATTACATATGCCTTTTGTTTTCCCTTTTTTCATTATTTTGCTTACTCTAATTTGCTAGGTTTCCAACTTATGTTTAAAAGACAGTTAGTTATCAGATTTCTGATTAGTTAGGATAAAAGAAACTTTTCCTTACAAAAGTTTTAAAGTTTTTTTTTTAAATTTTGAAATTATTTTAAATTTATAGAAAAAGTTGCAAAAATACTGGAGAGTTTTCTTCACCTGGCTTCCCCTAATGTTACTGTCTTATATAACAATCATACATTGATATAAACTAAGAAATGAACATTGATGCAGTACTATGAACCAAACTATAGACTTTATCCCACTCTAGTCCTTTTTCTGGCTCAGCATCCAATCCAGGTTCCCATATTGCATTTAGTTATCGTGACTCCTTATGTTCCTTGAATCTGGGACTGCTCCTACATCTTTCCTTGACTTTTACAACCTTTTTAAACTTCTTATTTTGAGATAATGGTAGATTCACGTGCAGTTGTAAGAAGTAATACAGAGAGATCCCTGTACACTTCACCTGGTTTCCCTCAATATTAGCATCTTGCATGATTAGAGCACAAAATCACACCAGGAAATCGACATTGTACAATCCATGGACTTTATTCAGATTTTACCATTTTTATATGGACTTGTATATATCTCTGTGTGTGTGTGTGTGTGTGTGTGTGTGTGTGTGTGTGCGCTTAGTTCTGTGCAATTTTATCACATGTGGTTTTGTGTGGCTACCACCAAAAGACAGTTCCATCACAAGGATCCCTTTTGGTACCCAAGGAGGGAGCCGCAGTTACCTCCCTTCCTCTCCCACCCCCTAAACCCTGGCAACCATGAATCAGTGCTCTATCTCTATAGTTTTGTCATTTCAAGAATGCCATATAAATAGACTCCTATAGTATGTGACCTCTCAAAATGGCTTTTTTTTTTTCACTCAGCAAAATCCCTTGAGAACCATCCAAGTTGTTGCATTTATCAATTGTTTGTTCATTCTTCTTGCTGAGTTTTCCATGGTATGATGTACCCCAGTTTATTTAAGCATTAATCCGTTGAAGGACATTTGAACAATCTCAACTATTTTGAAGACTACTGGTCAGTTTTTTGTTTGTTTGTTTGTTTTGTTTTTTTGTTATTTTGTTTTTTGCAGTACGCGGGCCTCTCACTGCTGTGGCCTCTCCCCCTGAGGAGCACAGGATCCGGACGCGCAAGCCCAGCGGCCATGGCTCACGGGCCCAGCCGCTCCGTGGCACGTGGGATCCTCCCAGACCAGGGCACGAACCAGCGTCCCCTGCATCGGCAGGCGGACTCTCAACCACTGCACCACCAGGGAAGCCCTACTGGTCAGTTTTTTGTAGAATGTCTCTTGATTTGAGTTGGTCTGATGTCTTCTCATGATTAGATTGTGGTAGGCATTTTTGGCATGAATATCACAGAAATGATGTACCCTTTTGAGTTCATTGTATCAGGAAGTACATGAATTCAATTTATCTTATTTCTGGTGATTGATTGTTAACCTTGATCAATGGGTTAAGAGGTGTCTACCACATTTTTCTACTGCGAAGTTATTGTTTTTCCCTTTGTAATTAATACATATCTTGGGAGAGATAGCTTTCCTTAAAAGAACTTTAGTAAGTATGGAGGGTGTATTCCTAGCTTTCTCCTTTTACCTTACCCTGCAAGCCTGTGCCGAAACCTCTTGGACACCTGGCCCAAAGCAGAGCCAGAGCTTGTCATGAGGTGGCAGTGACTGGAGAAGAAGGCATTATCCAAAAAGGAAACCAAATACGCTTCTTAAGCATGCTCTCCAATGGCAAACCCGGACAGGAAAAGCCCAACTAGGAATGCTGGCACTCTGGGTAAGGGCACACTTTTGGGTATTGTTTTCAGGCAGGGCTCGGCAGCATCCTGGATGGCAGAGAACTTGTCTCTGTGGAAGTAAATGAGGCTGAAACTGTGGCCCCACTCAGAGTGCTGAAGGGAACGATGGTCAGTCACCTGCCTAACCTGGGACCCATCTGCCCCTCCTTGTCTCCTGTTATAATAGAGGAGGAGTGCCCCCTACCGAAGGCCAGTCCCCCCTCCAGCTCTGCTTTGGCTCCTGTCCCCTCCTGCTTTCTTGGGAACATTATACTATCAATTTTACCATCTTTCTCTGTTATAGTCAATTATCCATCATCATAGCTTAAACTATCGAGAGTTAAACATGTTTAAGTCCTTCCAATCTGAAAAGTTTTAAGAATATAATAAGGTAAGTTAAGTGAGGAAGTCATGAAGGAAAGAAATGCCCTGAAAATCCCAAGGGCCCCAAAGCTCCAAGGACATCTCCAAGTGACTGGCTCAATGGCCATGTGACCCAGTTCTGACCAAAGTGATATCAGGAGACATTTTTTTCTTGCTCTTAAGTGAAAGACATCTAAGGTCAATCTTCTTTCCCAAGAGGATGGAAACAAGGACACATGTAGCCCTGAGCTCTATAACAGCCATCCTACAATGGTGATGTGTTATGAGTCAGGCTTAAGATGAAACAGCCATTGTGGACAGCAACATAGAGAGACATCTATGCCTTGTAAGGTGCTGATGCTTCTCAGGAAAAAGCAGGACATAGCATATGGTTTCAGGAAAACCTAGTTTAACTTCTACCTCTGGCTCTTACGAGCCAATTTCTTCACTCTTTCATCCTCAGTTTCCCCATAAGATGAGAATAATAGTAGAAGGTCTTATGAGCCAGGCACTGTTCTAATTCACTATGTCAATCATTCAGTATCTACAAGACACTGTAAAATGTATACATTCATTGTCCACACTTATAGATGAGAGGATGGACTCTTAGGGAGGTTAAGTTTCTAGCCCAAAGTCACAATGCTAGTAAAAAGCAGAGCCAAAATTCCAACCAGGTTCTGTCCAACTCCAAGTTCAGACTACATATTTGGGAGGAGGTATGACTTGAGTTTGGGTCCCTACTATCTAGCACAAGGCGAGCACGTAGTAGATTTTTTTAAATTTATTAAATTTATTTTATTTTTGGCTGCTTTGGGTCTTCGTTGCTGCACAGGCTTTCTCTAGTTGCGACGACCGGGGGCTACTCTTCGTTGCGGTGTGCGGGCTTCTCATTGCAGTGGCTTCTCTTGTTGTGGAGCACGGGCTCTAGGCACACGGGCTTCAGTAGTTGTGGTGCACGGGCTTAGTTGCTCTGCAGCATGTGGGATCCTCCCGGACCAGGGATCGAACCCGTGTCCCCTGCATTGTCAGGCGGATTCGTAACCACTGCACCACCAGGGAAGCCCATAGTAGATGTTTACTAAATGTTTGTTGAATGAGTGTGGACTCTCTATATGATTCCTGCCAGCACAGAAATTGAGATGTTCCTTTAGTAAGCAGAGAAGTGCTGAGATTGGAAAGTATTAGAACTTCAACTACAGACAAGTTCTGATTTTTTTGCTGGGGGGGTACTGAACATCACCAAGCTACAAATTAGGGACATGCTCTGTGTCCCTGGAAGCCAAAGCTGTGCTTTTGGCCCCCAAGCTAGGGAACTGTACATAACTCTGATACATAGAGCTCTCTTTACACCCATATGAAGGGCTAATGAGAGAGTAAAATATTTTTACTTGCACAGAAGGAGACTCCATGAAGATGACAAAAACGCATCTTCATTGTGAGGAATTTCTTATGAAATATTATGATTATCTCCCATTGAGAAAGGGTGGAGTGAACAGTATTTTGAATATGTTTAGGTTTAGCATTTGAGTATGTTAGTTTAGGATGCCAGGAAATTGCAGACAGCCTTGTAATGCTTTGCATAACTTGACCACACAAATGCTTTAATTCTTGAATATAAATGTCTTATATCAGATAAGGCAATCAAGCCAGCGCTGATGAAGCCCCTGTTTCTGATGTAATAGCCATGGTGGAGACAACCTCATGAAAAGTCGGCCTGTTTCTCATCAGTGGAGCTGATGAGGAGCACTAGAATTTGCCAGAACCTAGTCACAGCCTGGGTTACAGCCGTTGATACTACATTCATTCTGTTTAGATGATGCACTAAGACCCAGTCCTTTTCCTTTGGTTATCCCTGGACAAGAGCTTTGGCAAAGACCCACATGCATCTGAAAGTTAGTCCAAGGGATCCATTAGCACTTCATTTGTCACCCATCCCTAAGGACCATGATAACATCCTGTCTTGGGATCAGAGCTAAGAGAGTAAAGAAATAGGCAGTTGGAACTATTTCCTTCTTTGTATACTGACCCAAAAAAGAGATCCCTTTTCCTTTTTTAAAAAAATTAATTAATTTATTTATTTTTGGCTGCGTTGGGTTTTTGTTGCTGCTTATGGGCTTTCTCTAGTTGCTGCGAGAGGGGCTACTCTTCATTGTGGCGCACGGGCCTCTCATTGTGGTGGCTTCTCTTGTTGCGGAGCACGGGCTCTAGGTGCGTGAGCTTCAGTAGTTGTGGCATGTGAGCTCACTAGTCGTGGCTCACGGGCTCTAGAGCACAGACTCAGTGATTGTGGTACACTGGGCTTAGTTGCTCCACGGCATGAGAGATCTTCCCCGACCAGGGCTCAAACCCGCGTCCCCTGCATTGGCAGGCAGATTCTTAGCCACTGAGCCACCAGGGAAGCCCCCCTTTTCCTTTTGATTAATGTTCTGACTTTAAAAAGTGCCTAATTTGGTTGGGTTGTGCTGATGGGTTAGAGACACTAAGAAGATGCTGTCTTTAATTTCTTTGAATAAATTAGGAGCTATATCCAAATTTAATTTCTTCCACCATGGAGGATGAAATTGACAAAAGCTAACCACATGGCTTCTGCTGCAGTGTTTGGAAATGATACCCCAGCAATCAGATTCTGGTAGTGCAGGACTCTCTCCACAAGTTAGGGAGCTCCTGTCAAAGTTCTTCATATCATATAGGGCTTTATACTGTTTTAACAATTGGCGTAGTCTGAAACTGTGACTGTTTTTTTGTTCTGCCTGTTTCACCTTCTTTTGCCCACTCAACCTGGCTGGGTACTCAGCAATTTCTATCTTTAAAACCTTTTATCCAGTTGCTTGACTTATCAATTTTATCACCTTTGCCTCCCCAAGAGGGTTAGATTGGCCTCCCAGAAGTTCCACTGAAGGATTTATTGTTGAAACTGCTTGCTATGTACAGGTTTTTAATTAACACGATTTTAATTTAGATGCTTCCTGTTTTCAAACTTTGCCACCAACTCTCTTTACTTCACAATTTTAATGTGACTTTTCCTTATTGTCTCACAATGTTGAAAACACATATCCCACCGTAACTGGTAAGGTTATCCTGTTTTGCTTATTTTTTCCCCAACATGTGCAGATCTAGAGAAATGCCATACAACTTCAAAGATGATGCTATCATTACCATATTCAAGGTGAAATAAGAAAGCTGATGACAGTAACTGTTACAGTAGTTTCACTCTCCATCTCTCACAAAATCTTTGCCTAACCCTTCTCAGATAAGCTATTGAACGTGGGCTTTATGCAGATCTGGGTCCAAATCCTGGCTGCTCTACTTACAAGCTCTGCGAACCTGGGGAGTCTTTTAAGCACTCTGCCTTAGTCAGGACTGGCCAAGCTATGCTGTGGTAACAAACAATCTCAAAATTTCAGTGGCTTCAAACAAAAAAGCTTTATTTCTTGCTCAGGCAAAGTCTGACACAGGTCTGGCAACCCTCCAACACAGCTGTTCTCCTCACAATGGCTCAGCTTTAACTCTCCACATCCATGCTGGTTTCCGTGATCACCATGGCAGAGGGAAGATTGGTGGAGAGTTAAGCATGCGGAATTAAATGTACCGGGACTTCCCTGGCAGTCCAGTAGTTAAGACTCTGTGCTTCCACTGCAGGGTTCAATCCCTGGTCAGGGAACTAAGATCCTGCATGCCACATGGCGTGCCAAAAAAAAATTTTTTTTAACAAATAAAAAGCTTTTAAAAAAGGAATTAAATGTTCCTATCCAGAAGTAACCCACATCACTTCTGCTCACACTTCATTGACCAAAATTGATATGGCCACAACTAATATCAACATGGCAGAAGATAACTACTCACATGTGCCCAGAAAGAGAGGAGAAGTGAATACTGATTAACAACAGTAGTACCATGTTCTCTGACTCTCATTTTCCTCCTCAATAAAATGGGAATAATACCTACTACAATGCATTGTAGTGATAACTCAGTAGGATAATGTATACAAAATGCTTAGGATTCAAAGACTCAATAACTGGTAGCTTTTAATATGCACATTTTTGAAAACACAGTAGAATGAACATAATTTCACTCTATTTTGCATGAAGGGAAGATAAAAGGCATAATATCAAGAGTTCTACAAGATATTTCCAATAAAAGCACAATCATGCATAACTGCTATTTGAACCACTTGAGTTCAGCATATAATTCTTTGCATCATGCAAAGAGAAGAGAGGACATACATCAAAATATTAGCATTAATTATCTCTAGTTGTGAAGCCATGAGTAATTTAGTTTACTTTTTAATAAAACCTGATTTTTCTGAATTTTCTACCATGAGCACATATTATTAATGATAATAGCTTATTCCATTCCAGGCACTCATTTTAATTTTTATCATACATTATGATATAGATACTATTATTATCTCATTTTACAGTTAAGGAAACAGGTTAAGTAATTTACCCAAATAATAAATGGCAGAGTCAGGATATGTACATGAATCAGAAAATAATAAATGTTATTTTTAATAGTGTAACATATTCATGGCCTTGATATTAAGTGCACAGTATGTGCCAGACATTGTATTAGGCCCTGTGGAGGACACCAAGATGAGAAAAATATAGCTTCAAGGACGCTACCATCTTGTTGGGGAGGTAAGCCACATATACAGACATAAGAAGTTTATAATGCAAGTCAGTAAATTAGAGACAATTATTCAAGGGCAGGGACTTGGTCTTTTTCTTATTCAGGATCTGGCATAGAAGAGCTGCTTGATACATATTTGCTGAATGAGTAAATGAATAAATAGAATTTCAGAGCATCTAATTTTACTGATGAGAACATGAGGGTCTAGAGAGGTTACTTGGCTTATTAGAATCGTGCAGCTATTTAGTGGGTGATACTGAGACTGACTGTCAGCCTCCTGCTTTCTTCCCCAAACAGCTGCACCAACTTGTCCAGGGGAGAGACTGACTCTGGCATGGAGCAGGCTGAGCAGAGTTGGTCTTCTGCTTTGCCATGTCAGAGTTAGTGGTGTTGCCCCGATTCATTCTGCAGCACCAGGTCCTGAAATGTCTCTAGTCAAGGCCACCCAGACCTCCATGTTGCTTCATCCTGCGGACACTTCTCTGTCTTCATGTTACTTGACCTTTCAGCAGCATTCAACACAGTTGACTCCTTCCTCCTTCTTGAAATACTTTCTCCTCCAGGCTTCTCTGAGAGCACAGTGATCTCTTGGTCACTTTGTCTGATCTTCTTTGCTGAATTCTCCTTTCTAGCTGACCACTAAATGCTTGTTCCTCAGGGGTTAATCTTTTCTCTGTCAATACACTCTTTCTACATAATCCCAACCAGTCACATCGTTCAACTACCATCTGATGCAGGTGACATGCAAATTTATATCTCTATCCCCAATCTTTCTCCTTAGTTCCAGATTTCTATAGCCACATGCTTACTTGACATTTTCACCTGGATACCTACTATGTATCTCAAACTAATTTCCCAAAATCAAATCTATATTTTCCTCCTTTCTTCCACATCTCAATAAATGGCATCAGAAACTTCCCAGTTGGTCAAGATGATAACCTAGGAATCATTTTGAGTGTTCCCTTCTCTGAACTGTCACATCTAATCTACCAGTAAGTCCTCCTACCCTCTGCCTCCAAAATATGTTTCCAAATATATCCACTTCTTTTATTTCCACTGCTCTCATCCTAATTCTTGCTTGGACAACTTCAATAACTCTTAACTGGCTCCCTGCTTCTATTCTTGTCCCTATTCTAACTCATTCTCCACATAACAATGAGAATGATCCTTTTAAAATGTAAATCAGATCTTGTTCCATTTCATTTAGAATAAGATCCAACTCGTTACATGGAAAATCTGGCATTTGCCAACCTCTCCGGCTTTCCACATGCCTCTCTCCCCCATTCCTGTCCCCAATCATCCTGAAGTCCTTCCTGCTGAAGTTCCTTTTCAAATGTTCTTTCATCTGCAACATTCTTCTAGTGGTGTACTGGAAAGGGCTCCTACAGGCTTGCCAGAGCCAAATATGTGCCTTTCTTCCCAGCTCTGCATTCAGTGATGTCATGTTGGTATCTGGAAACTGGCTGTGATGTATGTACACTATGAAAATCAGCAAAACTACAAATCAGAGCTTTCTTTTATTTTTTCTTTTTTTGAGAGCCAATTAATCAGAACATCACTGCCCTTTCCCCAGCTCCAGGATTTAACTCAAATGTTACTTTTTAAGTGATGGTTTTCTGACCACTCTATATCCAAATAGTGTTCTCTTCCACCTCCTAGTTGATATTCAGCATATTACCCTGCTAACTTCTTTCATAACACTTAACCTATCAAAGTTGCTCTTCCACTAAAATGTAAGCTTTGGGAAGGCAGAGAAAATGTCTGTTTTGTTCTCTGCTCTATCTTCAGCACCTAGAACAGCACCTGGCACATAGTAGGTGCTCAATGAATACATGTTGAATTTTGAATAATAAGCTCCTGTCTTGCTTCCACCAATTATCTTCACATTGATCCTGGTCTGCTCCCTCTGGATTCCCCCTCAACTGCTCCCCTCAAGCTCCTTACTTAACCTTCGCAGAAGATGTCATCATTGCCTATGTCACAGAAAATATGGAGCTCATCATTTGCTGCCCCTCATCTACCAACATCTGTTCACACCATTTTCTTCCTTTCTTCCCACTCTAGGAAATGGTCTCAACATTTATTAACCATCTACTGGGCAAAGGTAGGTTCCATACTTCCCTTGTCATCAAGAATAGGTCAGACTGGTGAGGAACAGAGGCCCTTCTTTTTTTCTTTTGAGCCCCCTCCTACTTCCTGTCTATGCTTGGGTCCTATTCTTGCTTAGTTATCCTCTTTCTCTTCTGTAATTCCAGATTCTTTTTCTTTCAGCTGGCTGCCTTCTCCCCAGCCTGTGACCATGTGCAAATCAAGCCTATTCTACAAAACAAGTAAAAAAAACTCCTTGACTTCCTGCCCTGTCTAGCCTCTGTCCTCTCTCCTTCCCTCCACAGTCAACCTTTGTGAGAAATACCAGTACTTGCTGTTTCCCTTGCTTACCTCCCAGCCGTTCCTCCGGCCACTAAAATCTGGCTTCTTCTGCTACCACTTGAAAGAAGCTTCTTCCAATACTTAGGTCACCCTGTTCCTGATATTGCTGATGAGCCCTTTCCTCTAGAAACTCTTTCTCCTTTGGTTTGTTCCTTAGTTCCTCTTCCACCACTCTGATAATTCTTTTACCGCTTATTGAGCATATGAATTAAGACCTATTATTGCAGCCCTATCTTACAGATGAGGACAATGAAGCCCATGAGGTTATTTCTTGCCCAAGTAAGTGGCAGAACTCATATTCAGGCAGCTTGACTTTTTTTTTTTCACATGCACACACTGTATTTTATTTTTACAAGAGATCAATACACTGACACCAAGCATTGTAAATGGATGACCACAACAAAAGCAACAATGATTGCAATTACCAAACACGAAACACACTCATACTATGTCATAATATTGACATTCAGTCCAGTAGTCAGGCAGCTTGACTTCAGAGCCCCAGGTTCTTAATCAGTAGGCCATATTGTTTCCCTTTTCTTCTCATCCAACTCTCTCTCCCCAAGCAACCTCACTCATGGGCTTGGTTTTAATTTTCCTTGCTGTCCCTGTTACTCTAAAATCTATATTGTCAGGCCAACCCTTTCTCCCAAATTCCAAACCTGTGCATAAAACCTACTTATGTGCAAATCTACTCCACTCACCCACAGACACCACCAACAACATATCCTCCAAATAGATTCTTTTGTTGTATTCCATTATGCCACTCTTCATTTATTCACTAATTGAACCAGTACCTATCGAATACCTATTACCTTCCAGGCTCCACCAGTAAGTATTAGGGATATAATGGTGAATAAAAAGAGTTAGTCCTTGCCAGCAAAGAACATACAATCTAATTGGGACCAAAAAAATACACAAATAAGTGGTCGCAATGCAACACATGAATTGTTATTATAAGCATAAGTATAGTTTGCTATTGAAGCCTTAGAAGGGCATCTAATCCACTCTTGATTGGGTTATTAAATTGTATGTCAAGAAGGTACTGTTTAAACATAGCATAGTTTGAGTAAGGCACTTAACAAAGTTTTTCATTGTATCTTTTTGAACAAGACAGAAATTAGGCCAGAGATAGCTGGTTGAAGGATCAGTAAGTGAGTGCTGTTGATTAATGAACTGAAACAAACTTGGGGATGGGAAGGAGTTTTTAATGACTTGTCAAGGAGCCCCATATTGAGCCTCATCCTATGAAATGTCTTCATCAATGGCTTAAATGAAGGATATGTTTGGTAGATTTTCAGCTGAAAATAAGCTTGAAGAGAGAACTAATATGTTTATTGATAGAAATGGCAAACAAACAAACAAAACCCTCCGGAATGGGAATTCCCTGGCAGTCCAGTGGTTGGGACTCTGCCCTTCCACTGCGGGGTAGTGCGGGCCAGGGGTAGGGCGCCCCAGGTACGAGTTTGGTCCCTGGCCAGGGAACTAAGATCCCACAAGCCATGCAGTGCGGCTAAAAAATAAATAAATAAAAATCCTTAGAAAGCAAAACAAAACAAAAAACTCTGGAACAATGAAAAGGAAGAAAGAAACAGGATGGGATTTAAATGTAAAGTCCTATGTTTTAGTTCCAATAGTGGAAAAATACTAAATGAAATAGATAAATAGATAAGACTTAGCTTTTTCTGAAAAGAAAAAAAACTTTGAAGTACAAGTTAGTTATAAGGCAAGAATGCAACTTGGTTGCCAAAATTGGCAAGTCACTAGAAAGGCCGTATTAGAGGAAGGAAGAAGAAAGGGGAATGTGTATGTTCCTCTGTATCCGTATCACTCCTCATGACACATGAGAGTTTTAAGAATTACTCAAGAGACATATAAGTGATAACATACATACAATATTTGTCTTTCTCTGTCTGACTTATTTCATTCACTAGACCCAATATTCTCCAGGTCCATCTACGTTGTTGCAAATGGCAGAATTTAATTATTTTTTATGGCTGAGTAATATTCCATTGTGTGTGTGTATATATAATACAATATATAGGTATATATAATATATATTTTATATTTATGTAAAAAATCTTCTTTATCCATTCATCTGTTGATGGACACTTGGGTTCCTTCTGTATCTTGCCTATTGTAAATAATGCTGCTATGAACATTGAGATGTATGTATCTTTTCAAATTAGTGTTTTCTTTTTTTAAAAATTTTATTTACTTATTTACTTATTTTTGGCTGTGTTGGGTTTTCATTGCAGCGAGCAGGGGCTACTCTTCGTTGTAGTGCATGGCTTCTCATTGCGGTGGTTTCTCTTATTGGGGAGCACGGGCTCTAGGCATGCGAGCTTCAGTAGCTGTGGCATGCGGGCTCAGTAGTTGTGGTGCACGGGCTTATTTGCTCCATGATATATGGGATCTTCCTGGACCAGGGCTCGAACCTGTGTCCCTTGCATTGGAAGGTGGATTCTTAACCACTGTGCCACCAGGGAAGTCCCCAATGTTTTCATTTTTTTCAGATATACACCCAGGAGTGGAATTGCTGGATCGTATGCAAGTTCAATTTTTAGTTTTTTGAGGAGCCTCCATACTGTTTTCCATAGTGGCTGCACCAATTTACATTCCCACCAACAGTGTACAAGTGTTCACTTTTCTCCATATCCTTGCGTTTGTTATTTGTAGACTTTTGTTGATAGACGTTCTGACAGATGTGAAGTGATATCTCATTGCGGCTTGATCAGCATTTCTCTAATAATTAGTGATGTTGAGTATCTTCTCATGTGCCATTTATTGGCCATTTGTATGTCTTCTTTGGAAAAATGTCGGTTCAATTCGTCTATTCACTTTTTAATTGGGTTGTTTGTTTTTTTGATGTTGAGTTGTATGAGCTGTTTATATATGTTGGATATTAACCCCTTACTGGTCATATCAGCTGCAAATATATTCTCCCATTTAGTAGGTTGTCTTTTTGTTTGTTGATGGTTTCCTTTGCTGTGCAAAAGCTTTTAAGTTTAATCAGGTCCTGTTTGATTACTTTTGCTTTTGTTTCCTTTGCCTTAGGAGACAGCAAAATATATTGCTATGATTTATGTCAAAGAGTGCTCTGCCTATGTTCTTTTCTAAGAGTTTTATGGTTTCAGGTCTCACGTTTCGGTCTTTAATTCATTTTGAGTTTATTTTTGTGTATGGTGTGAGGAAATAGTCTAATTTCATTGTTTTACATGTAGCTGTCTAGTTTTCCTGATCTATAAAATATTGAATCACTATGCTGTATACATTCAGGTAATAATATGATATAGTAAATCAACTATACTTCATTAAAAAAGAACTGATCAAAAGAGAAAAGTTGACAAATTGATGTGGGTTGAGAGGCAGTTGTCAAGATAGTGAGGAACTGCTGAAGGAAATGAGAAATTTTCTTTTTTTTTTTTGCCTTTCTTTTTATTTTTTATTGGAGTATAATTGCTTTACAATGTTGTGTTAGTTTCTGCTGTACAATGAAGTGAATCAGCTATATGTATACCTATATTCCCTCCCTCTTGGACCTCCCTCCCCCACCCCCCATCTAGGTTCTCACAGGAATAGAGACGTAGATGTAGAGAACAAACATGAAAAATTTTCATTTGGAGAGGACAAAAGAAGAGATGTAAGAATTGTCTCCTGAAGACTTCCCTGTACATATTCTGTGTAGGTCTAAAGGGCACTATAAATAGGTGGAAGTTAGAGGAAGGGAAACTTTGGCTCAATAAAGGAATAATTTTTTAATACTTAAAGATAAATTACAATGAAATGGGCTGCCTTTCTGAAGAACTGAATGTCTTACCACTGAAAGTTATAAGCAGAGGCCAGAGAATGGTGGGTGCCTGCTTCATTTGAGTAGTTGAGCTAAATAATATCTAAGTATCTTCTAACTCCATATATCTTTGTCTCTTTTGGGAGGATCTGAGATGAAGAGGGAGAGTCACAAATGACACAGTCTGCAAACAGCAAAGAACAGACTTTGTGTACATGTACCTTGGAAGATACATGTCCTTTGCCCAACCATTTGTGCACACAATTAGCAGTCACTATCAGCGGTGTTATCTTTAAATGCAAAGCACATGACATGGATAAAATGTGCACAAATACATTTCTGCCCAAGCAGTCAGTTAATAAAATAAATTACAGTGGATGAAAATGCCTAAATATATATGTTTAAATAAGAGACCAGTTCAATTTCAGCTCAAGAACACTTTTATAACCCACCATGAAAGATAGGGTGATTTAAAAAAATTGTTTGGTTTTTGCGAAGAGAAAAAAGAAATTAAATATACACAGCACTATTTAAACAACATCAAGGCTATGATTCAAGAAAACAAAAGGCAGGAAATTCAAAGTTGAGGTGTGATATGTTATCCTTCATTCCAGCTGCTATGTCCATCATAGTGACAGCTGAAAAGAAAATTAAAACACTGTGGAGGCACAGTTTTAAAATATATTTACTTAAGAGAAAACATGGCAAAGATCTTTTGTCCTATTTATGGGAGAAAGGATTAAACACTGACTCATCAGAGTGTCTTAAAAACATTTTACAAGTTCAGAAAATATTTGCTAATTCCTGTTTCACTTACCATATGTAAATCAGCTGTGCGATTCAGAGGATTTTTCTAGCAATTGATTGAGTTAAGTGAATCTGTTAGATTTCTCTTTGATTTCTAAGGGATCATGTCAAAATAAAGTATCTGTATCTAGTCCTGTTGAAAGTAGCCACATAGATGGAGCAGAAACTGCAAGAGAAATCAAAGACATAAAGCAATAATGCTTTCCCTTCTTTTCGGCACTTGTCAAAAGAGGAGGAATTGCCCATGGTGTGGGCGCACTCACCTGCTGTCCATAGGGTAAGGTGTTTCCGTTGTGGTACTGACATCAGCTCAAGGTCTTGCTGTTAACTGACGTGGCCTGATCTCCCCAACTTGCTTGCCTAAGGGACGGGAGAGCATGTTTTTAGAAGCTATTGTTGGAAATGTCATGGGAGAATAAGAATATGATGACTTGGCAAAGAAAGCAAATCAAGAATCCTGAAACCTGTGTGGACACAAGGCCCTAAGCAAAGACAAGGAAGGACCCTGTCCATCTGGAAAGACACATGCACTAAGTTATCCGGTCGTAAGGATGGATTTGCCTTGGTCTGTCCTGAGCTTTCATGTGGTGCCTCCGGCCTCCTTGGCATGGTGTTCGGGGCTGCTCACAGTCCGTCCCAACCAGCATTTGAGGCTCCCTTCCCCTTATTCTGCCAATCCTATGCTACACAATCCTCACTGGACTACTCACACTTCTGACTCTGCTTATGTTCCCGGTTTCACCAGGATGTCCTTCCACCCGCCCATCCAACTCCAATGGTTCATCTTCAGGGCGGAGCTCAAATGTTGAAAACCCCTCTCTACCGGCTCTCCATAAAGCAGGCAGCACACTGTTCTATGGTTACTTGATTCCCTGTTGTCCTCACCTAGTAAATTTTAGGCTCATGGAGGATAAGAAGCTCGTCTTTTCCATTATTTATTTAATCTTACCCTATTGTTTATGTTTTCATATCTTCAATAGTCAGGAGAGTGCCTGGTGCATAAAAGCATACCATACACTTTAAATGAATAAATGAATGATACTGCTAAAAGAAGCACCTAGTTACAAGTAAAACATTGATATTATGTTAGATGGGTTTTGGTTTTAAATCATTCAATCAAGCTTGTTAAGGCAACACTTCCTGCACTTTATTTACTTTTTTCAAGTATCCATATGTCCACTGAAATAATGTTAAATGCTTTTAAAAAGAGAAATTTTGGGGAGGACTTGGGGTAATTCAGTGACATTGCGGTGCCATGGGGAAGAATTCTGAGGGCAGCACCAGGCCACGGACTAAGAGGTGCACGCCCAGGTGTCCACTCCAAGGATGCTCCCCCGCCGCAGGATACAGTCAGCAGGCAACCTTGAGTGGTCCGCAGCTTGGGTCTGCTTCTGCTGAAGAGAGTGGCCTTGCTCAAGGTCACATGGTCCCTGGGGCAACCCTCAGCCGGTGACTGAGTGAGGTGGGGAGAGAAAGGCATGACCATTCTTGTCCAATGTGGGCCACCCTGCTGGACAACGCTCACCCCAGGGCGCCCCACTGGGTTTGCCAGGACTTTGTTGTGTCTACACTGTGGTTTGACTGGTCTCTTCACCCAATCCTGCTTTCTCTCCCTTCCTTTTACAAGTATCACAGAATTTGCACCTGAATTTCTGTCTTAGCAGCTGCTTCCAGAGAATACAGCCTGCAACACATAGGAAGACCGGAAGTGTCTTTTCCTTGTTGGCCAGGGGAGGAATAATTCAAATCTCATTTTAGGCTGAAATATTCTAACCATTTGTTTGTCGTAACCATACAAGCTTATATTGCAAAAGGTCATGTTGGGATAAAAAATATTGGTATTATATCATTGTGCAACTCAATCACATAGCATTAAGCGTTAAAACAGCATTCCATGCAGGAGGCAAGATAAGTCCATAATTTAGAGCTCACACTTGGGGATCAGCCACACCCGCTGACCAGTGGAGTGACTTTGGACATGGCACTTAAACACTCTGGGGCTCAGTTCCCTCATGTGTAAAAGTGGGAAGTAATAGTATTCACCCCAAATGGTTATTCTGAAGATTGAATGGGATAATGCATCTAAAGGGCTTATCACTGTTCCAGGCACAGTGCAAGCCCTCAGTGAAGGGTCGTTACAGCTGCTGTTGCTGCCACTGCCACAGCTGCCACCTGTTCTGCCCCTCTAAGCACAAGGACCTTGATTCCTGTAGTCACCTTGTGGAGCCTAGTTGTACCTAGCTGCATACAATCACATCATCCCCAACGGTTCCATCATCCCCAAAAGTGGCCCCATACCCCTTTGCAATCAACTCTCGCCTCCACCCTTAGCCCCTGGCAACACTGACCTGATTTCTGTCACCATAATGACAGAAATCTAGAATTCATGTAAGTCTAGCATTCATATGGACGACTACATCGGATGTAGTCTTCTGTGTTAGACTTTTATATTCAACAAAATGCTTTTGAGATTCATCTGTGCCACTGTAGGTATCAGTAGCTTGTTTCTTTCTATTACTAAGTAGTATTCCATTGTTTGGATCTACCACAATCTGTTTATTCACTCCCCAGTGGTGGACATTCACTCACCAGTGGTGGACATTTAGGTTGTTTCCATTTGTTGGCAGTTATGATAAAGCTGTCATAAATACTTACATATAAGTCTTTGTGTGAACATGTTTTCATTTCTCTTGAAAAGATACCTAGGAGTGGAAGTGCTGGGTTGTATGGTAAGTGGTATTTAACTTCACAGGAAACTGCCAAATGTTTTCCAAAGAGGCTGTACCATTTTGTATACCTATCAGCATTTTATGAGAGTTCCAGCCACTCTACAAACCTGTCAACACTTGGTATTGTCAGATATTTTTAGTTTATTTTGTCTTAAAAAATTAGCCATTTTGATGTGTATCTATATAGCTGTACTTCATTTTGGTTTTAATTTGAATTTCCCTGATGACTAATGATGTTGAGAATCTTTACATGGGCTTTCATTTGCCATTTACCTATCTACTTTGGTAAGGTGATTATTGGCATCTTTTTTCCAAATTTCACTGGGTTGTTTTTCTTTTATTGGGTTTTAAGAATTCTTTATATATTCCAAATAAGTTATTTGTTAGACTTATGTTTTGCAGGTATTTTCTCTCAGGCTGTAGCTTGTTTTTCATTTTCTTAGCAATTTCTTTGAAGAGCAGACTTTTTTTTTTTTTTTGATGCTCAATTTATTATTATTTTTGCATTGTCTGTGCTTTGGCTCACCCAGGGTCACAAAGATTTTCTCCTATGTTTTCTTACAGATGGATTTACAGTTTTAGCTCTTATGTTTAGGTAGATGACCCATTTAAAGTCAAGTTTTTATACAGTGGAAGGTTCATTTCTTTCTATAAGGATATGATTTTTCTAGCACCATTTATTCAATAGAGTGTTTTTTTTCCCATTGAATTACCTTGATACTGCTGTTGCTAATCAGTTAACCCATATGTATCAGACCAGTGGGTGTCAAGTGAGGGCCATTTGGCCCACCCAGGGGACATGTAGGAATGACTAGAGACATCATTGTTGGTCACAAATGTAGGATACTGCTGGCATCTAGTGGGTAGCGACTAGGGCTGCTGCTGATCATTCTGAAAAGGCCAGGTAAGTCTCCCAACAATTATACAGCTCAAAATATCTCTCATTCTTGAAATATTAATTTGTGTATTTTTTCCACTTCCTGATCAATCTGGGTACAATAAAGTGATCAGCTGTGCCAGTTGTACCCAAGCCTGATGGGATCCTGAAATGTGGAATGTTCAGCACTAACACTGGGAAAGTCCCAGGCAAACCAAGGATGAGTTGATCAACCTAAATAAACGTCAGGCTTATCAATTTTATTGATGTGTTCAGAGAACGAGCTATTGGTTTCATAACCTTTCCTCTAATTCTTTGTCCAACTTAAATTTTATTGGTTTCCACACATTTTTATTATTTCTTTCTTCGGTTTACTTCAAGTTTAATTTGCTTTTATTTTTCTTGCAGGTGGAAGTTTAGATAATTGATTTTAGAACTTTTTACTCATATAATCATTTAATGCTATAAATTTCCCTCTAAGCATCGTTTTAGCAGCATTCCACAAATTTTGTTATGTTGTATTTTCATTTTCATTTCAGTTCAAAATATTTTCTAATTTCCCTTGTGATTTCTTTTTTGACCCATGGTGTATTTTTAACCATGTGGTTTTAATTTCCCAATACTTGGGGATTTCCCAGCTAACTTTCTGTTATTAATTCTGCTTTGATTCTGCTACAGTCAAAGAATATACTTTGTATGGTTTCAATCCTCTTGAATTTATTGAGACCTATGTTATGGCCCAGAATATGATCTAGATGAATGTTTTATATGCACTTGAAAATGTTTATTCTGCTCTAGTTGGGTGGTGTGTTCTATAAACATCAATTAAACTGGTGTGTCTACTTATTCTATCAATTACTGAGGAATATTAAGACGTCTAACTGTATTCATAGATTATAATCTATTTCTACTTTCAGTTTTATTAGTTTTTGTTTCGTTATTTTTACACCCTTGTTATTAGGTGTGCATATATTTAGTATTGTTTGTCTTCTTTTGTTCTAGATTAATTTTTAAATAAAAATTGTATATGTTCAAGGTGTACAACATGATGATTTGACAAACATATACAGGTGACCCTTGAACAGTTTGGGGGGTTGGGAGCACCAACCCAAGGCAGTCAGAAATCCAAGTATTGCATATCTTCCTTCAAAAACAAAGGAACTGATAAATGACTCATCCAAGGGCAGGAAGATGAAACAGTTTGGATAGAATCAGGACTCAAATCCTAGTTCTTTTGATTCCACAATATTGTGATCTCTAATTGAACACAAACTTTTCTCCACACCTAATTAATTTAAAAATCTATAAAATGAAAATCTACATACTATATTTATTGAAAAAAATCTGTGTGTAAGAGGACTGCACAGTTCAAACTTATGGGAATAAAGACACAGACCTACTGGGGAATGGACTTGAGGATATGGGGAGGGGGAAGGGTAAGCTGTGACAAAGTGAGAGAGTGGCATGGACATATATACACTACCAAACGTAAAATAGATAGCTAGTGGGAAGCAGCTGCATAGCACAGGGAGATCAGCTCGTGCTTTGTGACCACCTAGAGGGGTGGGATAGGGAGGGTGAGAGGGAGGGAGACACAAGAGGGAAGAGATATGGGAACATATGTATATGTATAACTGATTCACTTTGTTATAAAGCAGGAACTAGCACACCATTGTAAAGCAATTATACTCCAATAAAGATGTTAAAAAAAAAAGTTAACTGTATATAGTGAAATGATTACTATAGTCAGTATGTCTTCTTGATAAATTGATACAATTATCACTATAGTCAATTCTACAAAATTGCATGTAACTTTATAAATATTGTTAAGAGATATTGTTTTGTAAATATTCAATATTCTGCTAATTTGATTTTGAATTGTAAATGTCAAGTATTCTATTTTGGGGGTTTTTATGTGTTATTATACTTTGCTAAAAAGGAAAAATTGTACATTTTTAGAATGTTTTTATGAGTAAATTTAATGTACTGAAAATAAAAAGTTTTAAAAAAAGTCCATCTTTATACCTGGTATTATTTCTTTTCCTGAATCAAATTTCTGATAGTATTAAATCCACTTCAACTTTCTTTTGTTTGTTGTTTGCATAGTATAGTTTTTCCTGTCAGCATCTTTTTATGCCAAATGAGTATTCTGTAGGTAACATATATCTGGATTCTGCTGTGGGTTTTTTTGTTGTTTTGGGGGTTTGTTTTTTTTTTTTTAGTCAAATCTGACAATCTCTGCATTTTAATTGGAGTGCTTGGACCATACATGTAACTTAATTACTTACTTAGTTGGGTTTAAATCTACCACCTTGATATTTGTTTTCTATTTTTCCTACCAATTCTTTATTCTTTTCTTTTCTTGCTTTTTAAAAATTAATCAAGTATTTTTAATGATTCAAGTTTACTTCCACTATTGGCTTATTATCTATGCTTCTTTGTTTCATTATTTTAGTGGTTGATCTAGCATTTACAGTAAACATCTTTGACTTTTCAGTCTACCTTTAGATAGTACTGTATCTCTTCATTGATATTATAAAAATCTTGCCATCATATACTTCCCTTCTACCTCTTTCCTTTATGCTACTGTTGTCATCTATTTTATTTCTTCATATGTTATAAGCAATACAATAGAGCATTAATTTTACTTCAAATCATCTATTATCTTTTAAATAGATTTTTTTAATCAGAAAATTATCTTTGTATTCTGGTGATCATTAGTCCTAGGTCAAAATTCAAATATCTATCATTAGTTTTCTTTTACCTGAAAAACTTGAAAAAAAATTGATTATAATACACACCTGCTGGCAATAATATTTCAGAGATTTTTTTAAAGCACTATTTCATGTTCATTTTTGAAAGATATTTTTGCTGAATGTAGAATTCTAGATTGAATTTTTTTGGTATTTCTTTTTTATTGTGGTAAAATATACAATAACATAAAATTTACCATCTTAATTACTATTTTTAAAGTGTATAGTTCAGTGGCATTAAATACTTGAATTTTGATTCTAAGTATGTCAATCCATTGTGTTCTGTCTTACTTGTTTTGATGAGAAGTCTACTATCATTCAAATGTTGGTTTCTCTGTATATAATGATTTTCCCCCCTCTGGCTGACTTTAGTATTTTCTCTTTATCCCTGGTTCTCAGTAATTTGATTATTATATGCTATAGTGTGATTTCTTTATGTTTATTCTGCTTGAGATTTGTTGAGTTTCTTGAATCTGTAGACTCACATTTTTTGTAAAATTTGGAAAAATATTGGTATATTTCTTCAAATATATTATCTATTTTCTCTTTCCTCTTCTTTTGGAACTCCATTTATATATATGTTAGACCATTGATATTGTCCCATGGGTCATTGAGGCTCTGATCACTTCTTCTCAGTCTGTTTTCTCTCTGAACTTCATTTTTGATAGTTTCTTTGCTATGTCTTCAACTGCAGTGCTATTTGCTTCTGTAGTATTTCATCTTCTCAAGTCAATCAATATATTTTTCATTTTAGTTATAGTTTTTTAACTTAAATTCATCTGAGTCTCTTTAATATCTTTATCTTCTCATCATGGTGATGCTTTCCTTTACATTCTTGAGCAGAAGGAGTGTATTAGTCTGCATGGGATGCCATATCAAAATACCCCAGGTTGGGTGGCTTAAACAGCAGAAATTTATTTCTCACAGTTCTGGAGGCTGACAAGTCCAAGATCAAGGTGCCTGTCAATTTGGTTCCTGATGAGAGCTCTCTTCTTGGCTCGCAGATGGCAACTTCCTTATTGTGTCCTCAGATGGGTAGAAGAGAGAGTCCTCACATGGGTAGAGGAGAGAGTGAGAGAAATAGACAGACAGACAGAGAGGCAGAGACAGAGAAAGCACATGCTGTGGTGTCTCTTCTTATAAGGATACTGATCCTATCAGGGCCTCACCCTTATGACCTCATTTAACCTTAATTACTTTCTTATAGGCCCTATCTCTAAGTACAGTTACACTTGGGATTAGGGCTTCAACATATGAATTGGGGTGGGGGGGGTAACACAATTCAGTCCACAGAAAAGAGTATACTTATAATAGTAGTTTTAATGTCTTTTCTGCTATTTTCATCAGCACTGTTCTTTTCTTGGTCTGCTTCTGACTTTTGTCTTAGTTATGTGTCACTTGACTTGTTTCTTTGTATGTTAGCGATATTAGAGTAGATGCTAGACATTGTGAATTTTATCTTGTTGGATGCTGTATTTTGATGTATTAATTTAAAGAGTGTTTAACTTTTATCAGCAGGCAATTAAGGTATTGCAGATAAGTTTGATCTTCTTGCAATTTGTTTTTGTTTTTGTTTTTCTCCTCATTGGGTCTTCATTTATTGGACACCTCTATTCATGGAAAAAAATTGATCTGAAGCTTTAGATGGGAACAAAGATAAGCAATATTCCAATGGGTTTTTATGTAGATTTAAGCATTATTATATAATTTTAATGAAATAACTTTAATAAGTAGAAAATATCAGGGAAAATATTAGCTACTTTTTTTTAACTTTTTATTTTATATTGGAGTATAGTTGATTAACAATGTTGTGATAATTTCAGGTATACAGCAAAGTGATTCATTTATACATATACATGTATCTATTCTTTTTCTAATTCTTTTCCTATTTAGGTTGTTACATAATATTGAGCAGAGTTCCCTGTGCTATACAGTAGGTCCTTGTTGGTTATCCATTTTAAATGCAGCAGTGTGTACATGTCAATTCCCAACTCCCTAACTATCCATTCCCACCACTGTTCCCCCCTGGTAACCATAAATTTGTTCTCTAAGTCTGTTTCTGTTTTGTAAATAAGTTCATTTGTATCATTTCTTTTTAGATTCCGCATATAAGCGATATCATATGATATTTCTCTTTCTTTGTCTGATTTACTTAACTCAGTATAACAATCTCTAGGTCCATCCATGTTGCTGAAAATGGCATTATTTCATTCTTTTTCATAGCTGAGTAATATTCCATTGTATATATGAACCACATCTTTGTCCATTCCTCTGTCGATGGACATTTAGTTTGCTTCCATGTCTTGGTTATTGTAAACAGTGCTTGCAGTTTGTTTTTAAATGCTTTTAAGGCAGGTCTTGAGTTGTCTTCATTGCAGAGTTAATTTAGCCCTAATTCTAAGATTTGACCTTTCTGGAATGTGTATTTTATGCCCCATGTATTATACATCAAAATTTCTCCATTTTGTCCAAAGAGAATTTGAACAATTCCTGGCCCTGTGAGAGCTCTTGAAATTGTCTTATAACTTTGAGTAATTGTCCTTGTCTCAGATGTTATTCATGTTTAACCTCTTTGGATTTACTCTACATGTGTACAGATTAGTACTCTGCAGATTTCTGGAGCTCTTTCTTGGAGTCGCTCTCTTCTCTTAGATATTCTATCTTTCAAATTCTTATTGCCTCAGCTTTCTGGAACTCTGACATTTGTCTTTTCAAAAAAACAAGATTGGGGGAGTGGGAGGTATAAAATATTGGGTGTAAGATAGGTTCAAGAATGTATTGTACAACCTGGGGAATATAGCCAATATTTTGTAGTAATTGTAAATGGAAAGCTATCTTTAAAAATTGTATAAAAATTAAAAAAAATTTAAACAAAAGATAATACAATTACATATTTTTAAAAAAACCCACAAGATTGGTGGAGTCTTTGGCGTTTACCCCTTCCTGCACCACAATCTTGGAATTTCCCCCAGACAGAAAGCCTAGGCACTGGTAAGACTTACCCATTTGTTTCCTTTTTCTCACTGACTACACTCCTGTGTTGTCTATTGTCCAATGTCTGAAAATAGTTGTTTCCTATATTTTTCCAGTTTTTAGATTGTTTGCCAGGGGAATATAATTCTGGATCATCTTATTTCTTCATCGCTGTGAAAGATTTTTTGGTTTTATTTTGTCTTGATTTGGACTTAAATCATGTAGCTATAACAAAAATAATTAAGAATAATGGAATCAAAACTATTCAATAAGAACCTTTCTACATTTTTTTTTTTTTTTTTTTTTGTGGTATGCGGGCCTCCCTCTGTTGTGGCCTCTCCCGTTGCGGAGCACAGGCTCCGGACGCGCAGGCCCAGTGGCCATGGCTCACGGGCCCAGCCGCTCCGCGGCACGTGGGATCTTCCCAGACCGGGACGCGAACCCGGTTCCCCTGCATCGGCAGGCGGACGCGCAACCACTGCGCCACCAGGGAAGCCCAGAACCTTTCTACATTTGACAGTAAAATTAAGGCCTATGTACATACAATAATCTACAAATGATATATAATTGGGTCTAAAATTCATGACCAGTTCCTACCCCTCTTGGAACTGTTTAATACTCTGTGTCAGTGGGACAAATATTCGGTGTTCCAGTTCTATTTGGATCTATTCTTCCAAGTTCTCTTGATATTTTTGTGTGGATGTCAAAAGGTGTTATTTTCTTATCCCACATCAATCTTTGATGAGCTATCATTTTCTTGTACAAAATCCCAATTCTCAGGCACTATTTTTGGTTATCTGCTGATGTGTAGCAAACCACCTCAAACTTCATGGCAAAAAGCAGCTTTTTTTAAAGCTCATGGATTCTGTAGATCAGAAATTCAGACAAGATGCAGCAAGGATAGCTTGTTTCTGCTCTCCTTTCTGGAACCTTGAAGACTCAAATGACTGGGGTTGACTCTAACATCTGCAGGATAGGATCATTTGGAATCTTTCTTACTCAAATAATAGATGCCTGTGGATTTGATGTCGGGCTCAGCTGGAGCTGTTGGACCTACATATGATCTCTCCATGTGGCTTAGGATCCTTAGGTCATGGAGCTGGTTTCCAAGAGAGACCATCCTGAGAGGGAGCATGCAGAGCGAGTGTTCTAAAAGACTAAACTGAAGTTGAAAACCTTCTTTTAATTTAGCCTCGGAAGTAATGCAGTGTTATTTCCTCTGCATTCTCTTGTTCAACCTAGACTCAAGGAGAGGGAAATTAGACTCCACCTCCTGGTAGAGTGACAAGTAAGAAATGACAAGGTCACATTAAAGATAAGCATGTGGATGGCAGATATTGTTATGGTTATCTTTGGAAAATACAAATGGCCACGGTTCCCCTTCTTACATCCTTCCTACTGGCAAAATATTCACCTTTCCCTATATACCTTAAAGTCCCATCTCATTACAGCATGAGACTTAGGCTCAAGATCCAATATTGTATCATCTAAATCATGTCCATGTGCAGTTTGAAGACTTATGAGCTAAAGAGATAAGTTATCTCTTCCCATCCTACACATATAATGTGTGACAGGCATAGAATAGCTGCAATAGATACTCCTGTTCAAAAAGGGGAAATGAGAACAGTCAGTGGTCTATGGCAATTCTGAAATGTAGCCAGGCATATGTTGCCCCCACCTTGATTAGGGCTATCTTGCTCTCTGTGGGTTGTACTCTATGAGTCTTGGCTTCACCCTTTCAGTGATCTTTACATTTCCATGAGAAAAGTCCATGTTTGAGAGAGTATTTTTACCAAGTTGTTTCCTGTCCATAGGCATTATGGAGTCTGAAGGACTCTTTTTAGTTTACACTGTCTTTGTTCCTTTCAGGCCAACATAGTATATATTTTTTAAATTTAGTGTGTTTCTTATGTATCAATTTATACTTCACTCCATTATGCAAAAGTTGTACCTCCAAATCTCAAAATCATCCTTTCTCTTCCTTGAGTTCCTCGAGAGGCTGCTGAGGGACAGAATCTTGATTTTTAGATGCCCTCTTATGCATCCAAGAGAGGATCTGAGAAGTACACACTTGAGGTATTGAAAAGGCTATTTTTCTGAAATGGTCTGTTAGGCACTGACTACAATATTTCTAAGCTCTTAGCAAAGGGTTTTTTTGTTTGTTTGTTTGTTTTTGCGGTACGCGGACCTCTCACGTTTTTGCGGTACGCGGGCCTCTCACTGTTGTGGCCTCTTCCGTTGCGGAGCACAGGCTCCGGACGCGCAGGCCCAGCCATGGCTCACGGGCCCAGCCGCTCCGCAGCATGTGGGATCTTCCCGGACCCGGGCACGAACCCGTGTCCCCTGCATCGGCAGGCGGACTCGCAACCACTGCGCCACCAGGGAAGCCCAGCAAAGGGTTTTTATAGCTATACTGTTGGCTTCAACTTTACCCTGAGATCATGTTTTTCTGATTTCTGCCTTAAGGTCATTTCAAACTTTGAGAAAATTTTGCTGGTTGGAAAAAATTGTTCTAAGACCTTTATGTTTTCTCCAAATTCTACTTGAATACTTAATAATTCTTTTTTTTTAATAATCTCCATCAGTATCTTATGCTATGCAGCTAAAAGTATCCAGGTGAATTCCTCCACATTCTGCTCAGAAATAGTTTTAACTAAATCATGACAATTATGTACATTTCCAATCTCCCATATTGCACAGAAGACAGTGTCCCACAAATTTCCAGCAATATGTAACATGAGTCCCCCTTTTGTCCAGCTTTCAATAACATTTTTGTCACTTTCCTTCAGGCTGTCACCATGGCCTCCTTGAGGCTATCAGACTTCTGCATGCTACTTTGTCCCCAAACTTATGCCACATGGTTTAGATCTTGTTTTAATAGTACCCACTTCAATACCAAATTATGTATCATTTAACCTTTGATCAGAGAAGTGAAATTACTGAGTGATATAGAATGTATGATTTATTAAAGGAATCCGAGTGTATGTAAAATGACATTGCTAAATAGGTTTTCTCCCTCCATTTTTGCAAGTCACCTGCCACTACTGAATAATAAACCCAAGAATGACTTCAGTGCCTTGTGGCCTAACTGATGTTAATTTTCTGAAGACCATATACCTAATAAGTATGGGAACGAGTATTTCAGTATAGATTTATCCAAGGTCATGCTCTTAACTACTAAGCCAGTCTGTCCAAAATATGCAGACCAAGAACCAAAGCTCGGAGGCTGAGTCCTGATTTCGGAGGCAGATGAAGACATGTGCTTAAGCCCCAGGCCATGACCTACTAAGTTAGTAAAGACCCTTCTGACCTGGAGTCCCACATACCCCTGGGCTCTGGAGCTATACCTGACAACAGAAAAATGTCACAACCATCTTTTTATTTATTTATTTGTTTATTTTGGCTTAAACAGCACACGTTTATTTCTCACAATTGTAGAGGCTGGAAGTCCAAGATCAAGGTGCCAGCTGATCCAGTGTCTGGTGAAGGCCTGCTTCCTGGTTGACAGATGGCTGCCCTCCTGTATCCTCACATAGCTAACAGAAGAGAGAGGAAGCAAGCTCTCTTGTCTCATCCTACAAAAGCATGAATCCCATTCATGAAGGTTTCATCCTCATGACCTAATTACCTCCCAAAGGTCCCACCTACTAATACCATCACATTGTTGGTTAGGAGATCAACATATGAATTTAGGGGGACACATTCCATTCATAACAGCCCCTATAGACTTCTTTTTCAAGTGCATGGTAATATATACATAACACAATTTACCATTTTAACCATTTTTAAGTGAATAATTCAGTGGCATTAAGAACATTCACAAGGTTGTGTAACCATCTCCACTCTCTATTTCCAGAACTTTTCCCACCATTCCTAACAGAAATTTTGTACCCATTAAACGAGACATATAAGTGGAATCATACAGTATTTGTCCTTTTGTGTCTGCCTTGTTTCACTTAATGCGATCAAGGTTAATTCATGTTATAGCATGTATCAGTACTTCATTCCTTTTTTAAGGCTGAATTACATTCCATTGTAAGTATATACCACACTTTGGCTATCCAGTCATCTACTGATGGACACTTGGGTTGCAACCATCTTATCCATATAAACAACGTCAAATATGTGGCAAGCTTTTTATCATTCTAGTTTTCCATTACTTTAGACTGATTTTTTTTTCTTTAAGTCTGAATGGGTAAGTTGTTACTATAAAACAAAACTTTAAAAATCAATGTTAGAAATGTTAAAGGATTGGAAGGATCAGTGTATTTATTCATGGGATGAATCTGAGACTTTCTCTAGTGAGTTCCCATAAGACTCTTGAGACTTCATTCAGAAAGGATCCCATAAGCTTTAAGATCTACTTAGATTCAGGAGGTCCAGGGGTACATGTTCTCACTTGCCAAGAAGAAGGATTGATCACTACTGAAAGTTCCCACCTTATGTAAAAGATTGTAGTTTGTAATGTCTTTTAGACTGACATAGATACAATAGCTTAACTGTTTTGTTTCTTGGAGACAGAGTTTGTTTAAAATATAGTATAGTCATTTCTGGGCTTCCCTGGTGGCGCAGTGGTTGCGCGTCCGCCTGCCGATCACTTGCCAAGAAGAAGGATTGATCACTACTGAAAGTTCCCACCTTATGTAAAAGATTGTAGTTTGTAATGTCTTTTAGACTGACATAGATACAATAGCTTAACTGTTTTGTTTCTTGGAGACAGAGTTTGTTTAAAATACAGTATAGTCATTTCTTACATTGGTGTTAGATTCTAAGTTAACTATTTAATATTGCATGGGAGATATTAATCAGTGTAATTAGACAAGGGAGAAAGCCATTAAAAGCATAAGAATTAGAAATAAATAAATAAAACTATCTTTATTTTCAGGAAAGATAATTATATAATTGAAAAACCTAAAAGAATCAATGGAGAAACTATTAAAATAATAAAAGAATTTAATAAAGTAGCAAGTTATAAAATAACATAAAATCAATAGCCTTTATATTATACATATATAAGCAAAAAACAATTAGAGGTATAGTGGAAGAGGAGAATCCATTTACGATAACAAATAAGAAAATAAAATAGGCAGAAAATTAACAAGGAATATCAAAAAACTATAAAACTCTCCTGAATGATACAAAAGTAGGCCTGAAAAAATGGAAATATACCACGTTCTTGGATAGACTCAATTTTATAAAGATGTCAATTCTCTCTAAATCAATTTATATGTGTAATGCCATCCCAATAAAATGCTCTCAGGTTATTTTTTAGACCTAGACAATTTGGTTATAAAGTTCAGTTGAAGAACAAATACGTAAGAATAGATAGGATAACCCTGAAAAAGAATACTGAGTTGGGCTTGCCATACTAGACACTAAAACATACTATAAAGCCTTTACAATTAAAATAGATTTATGTTAGTGCATGAATAGACAGACTAATAAAACAAAAGAAAAACTTAAAAAATAGATCCAGTTGCATATGGATGTTTGGTATACAATAAAGACAGGATCTCAAATCAGCAGGGAGAAAGATCAATTTTTTAAAAAGTGGTGTTAGGATAATTGAATAATCACATGGAAAGTAATAAAATTGGATGCATCCCTCACACTGCTCGCTAGGATAAATTCCAAATGGATCATACAAATACAAGTACCAAAAAAATGGTTATTTCAATAATCTGAAAGTAGTGAAAACTAATCTAAATGTGATTAAGGGAAAAGAATGACAAATGTGAATACATAGTTTTTTAAAATTCCACACGGAAAAATACACCATAAGTAAAGTAAAAGACAAGAGATAAACTAGGAAAAATATTTGCAACTTACATCACAGATTAATGGCTAATGCTCATATATATTAAAATATTTATAGAAACAGAGAAGAAAAAAGCCAGAAACCCTATAGAAAAAATGGTCTAGGGATATAGACTACTGAACAAAAAAGGTGGAAATAGCTCTTAAGTGTTATGGAAGGATGCTCAACCCTGCCCGTGATAAAAGAAACCACACGGGGATATCATTTCTCATCTATCAGACTGGCAAAAATCCACGTCTAGCAACAAAATCTGTTGGCAAGTCTACAGGGAATTAGGTACTCTCATTGCTGGTGGAGATACAAAAGGTTGGTCCCTATGAAGGGGAATTTGGCAAGATCTAGTAAAATTATGTATGCATTTGCCCTTCATCCTGGCAATCTACTTCTAGGACTCTTTCCTAAAGATACACCTGCAAACAATGAAAAGACATTTGCACAAAGCAATCCATTGCAGTACTATTAGTAGCAAAAGACTACAACCACCCAAATATCCATCTCTAGGAGACTGAATAAACTATTCTGTGTCTATAAATGGAGCACTATGCATCTGTATAAAGGAATGGGGGATCTCTCCATACATTACTATACTACAGTGGCATGATCTCCAGGATTTATTGTTAAGTAACAAAAAACATGGTGAAGAAAATTGTGTAGAATATTTCACTTTTTTGCAGGAATGGAGAATACACAAACGCATACACACACGTTTATATTTTAAATTTATGTTTAAAATTTAGTATATTAAAAGGGGTTACTATGGCATTATATGAAACCATATGTGTGAAACTTTTGAAAATTGTAAAGCACTATAGAATTTAATGAATCTTTCATTCAGTAAAAAAATGTGAAAAAATAATGGCTTGGTTGAAGAAAGTAAATAAATAAAATTCAGACAAATAAGTCATAAAATTTCTAAATTTTGGTTACTGGGAGGGAAGAGGGAGAGAAGCTAGACTTTTAAAAATTGTTTTCTTCTGTAAAATTGACTTTGAAACCTTGTAGATATTTTACATAATTATAAATCAAAATTTAAAATTTAAAAACAATCTCTAAAAACAAAAGTAAAATGAAACAAATGAATCTAGTGTCATGTCTAGTTGTTAGGAAGTACTCCATGTGACTGGAAAGCACAGTAATCTGACTGTACATTTCTAATAGCATACATCCCAAAGCGAAAACAAACAAAAAACATAAAAATTTATCTGAAACTATTTTCAGTAATGCATTGTGGAGATTTCCCCGGTGGTCCAGTGGTTAAAACTCTGTGCTTCCACTGCAGGGGGCATGGGTTCAATCCCTGGTCAGGGAACTAAGATCCCGCGTGCTGCGCAGCCAAAGTAAATAAATAAATGGTAAATTTAAGATATATATATATTGTGGTAATATTGTTACTGTTATTTTAGGACTGTATAATGTGGGACAGAGCTAATTAATCGTAATGTGGAGTCATTGAAGAACAAGATTTTGGGTGTGGGAGGAAGGAAATACAGAGGTAAGAGCATAAAGGATAAGTGAGAACTTTGTAATCCTGAGCTCTGTTATCAACCTGGGTTCTTGGACTCTTTAACTGATAGAAATTGTTAAGAGGCCAGACAAGAAATTTAGGCAAGGCTTTACTGGGACTCAAGGGAGTGAAAAGAAGTAACGGGTTCCCTTGCTTGCTATCTGAAGGCAGTGAGCTGGTCCCTTAAATAGGGTGAGGGTAAGGGCGGGTCAGTGCATTGGGCCAAAGGGATGGCTTAGGTGGTCTGCCCACCCCCTTTGTGGTGCTATGTGCAGGGATTTTGCCCAGTACCCTGCTTTTGCTCCAGGCACCTCAGAAATGGCAGTTGGGTTTTGGCCTTTTTGTATCTTATTGTGCATAATTTACTCTTACAGTTTCTTTGTATTCTGCTGTTCAGGAGAAGTTTGTCCAGGCACAAGCACTGCAACAAAGGGTCCCAGGCCCCAGCCTGTCTCAGTTTGAACTGGAGGTATCTCTATAAAGTCATGATTTTTCTAGCTCACCAAAAAGACCTAGAGACAATGAGCAAAGCCATTGAGCACCTCTACAGCCTAAATTTTGCTTCTAAACACAATTTCCCACTAAAAGGAACAAGGGCTTCTTAGAGAAATGGCTGATTCTATGTCTGGGGGAGGAAATGCACAAGATGAGTCTGAAGCAGTTTGTCATACCAAAGTTAAAAGTAGCTATTGGCAACTGCTGGGGTCAAGTCAAAAGGGCAGAGAGCCAATTGAACAGTCTCTCTTTGGGTAGAAAGGGAATGACTTGAGCATCAATAAGAAAAATGATCACAGTGGATTGAAATGCATCAAATATGCTTAAATCCATGAGTTCATTTTTTATTGATCACCTCTGAAGAATATTAGAGAACCACTGAAAATAGAAATTTTAAAAAAACAATCAAGTATTTATTCTTGATTCCTAAACAAACTGTAGCTTAGGATAAATAAACATCAGGTGAGGGAAATTATGCCTTTTGAAGTATTGCACTTAATACATGAAGAAGGAATACTGGAGTTAGAATTTCACCAATTTGCAAAACCCAATGAAATAATGGATCTAGATGGCAATCATCAATGGCTGCTAACGTCATTAAAAAGGAGACAACCATATTTTGTACCTCCTGATAGAAACACACAACACCTCCTATGAAGTGGTTCTGAAAAAAAAAAAAAAGAAAGAAAGAAAGAAAGAAAGAAAAGAAAACCAAATCTGAATTTAGTCAAGTCTCCAGATCTAACTACCAATTTTAAGGATACATAGGGAATAAGGTAACATGTTAAAGAACACCATGAAGATGCAATGAGCAAAATCCAGACTGTAGGAAAGTACACATTAAACAATGTAATTTCTACAACAATAAAACACCAACAAGATACAAGTTTAAAAAAAAAGGAATGGAGAAAGAATCTACAGATTAAAAGAAATTTAAGAGAGATATTAACTATTGCAAGTTATGGACTTTACTCAGATACTAATTAAAACGTCAAACTTAAATATATATATATTTATACAATACGTATAGGACATTCAAGGGTATTTGATAATATTAAGGAATTATTCTTGGGTTTCTTTGTGTGATGATGGTATTATGATTATATTTTAAAAGGAATCCTTGCCTTGGAGTTACATACTAAACTATATAGATAAATTTTTTAAAAATACAATAAAATCTGAGTGTAAGGTAAAAATTTTTTCTAGACAAAAATTATCCTTTTATAGACAAAAAAAAATTCCTTAAAATTTCCATAAAGTACAGAACATGGTCTGCCATCTTTAAATAAATCTAACAGTTTTCCCTTTGCTGTTGGAACGTATGAGTGTTTCTTTGTGCCAAATGAAATAGATGGCATATATTTAGGAGTCAAACTGTATAAAAAATGTGTATCATTAAATTCTAAAACCATAAGTAGTGCTGAGAGCATATAGTTGAAATTATAAAAGTGAAACGTGCAGCTGTGTGATTCCACCATGGTCAATGTTAAACAAAGTGTCTTATCATGGGACATAGCAGTGCAAAATTCATAATAGGACTAGCCAAACCACTCATGGTAAGAGGGATTCTGAGTAAGTGAAAGAGATTCTGGTACTTGAACCACAGGGACTTAGGGAAGGAGATAGTCAGTGTGAGAGGTAACATTTGGCATCCAGGGCGGAGAGCAAAAACAGGTCTCAGCTCAGGCCATGCTGATGGGTAGAAGTCTTTCACTCATTCATTCATTCACTCACTCACTTTTTTAAACAAACTTTTATTGAATACTATGCTAGACACTATGATAGATGATGGGGAAACAAAGATGAACACATATTCCCTGGCCTCCATTTGCTCACAGTTGAGCATGGAGAATAGGTGAGTGGATCAGTGATTGCAGTGCAACTTACTAGGTAGTGGTAAATAGAGATGCAGCCGGGAGGCCATGGGAACCTAAGAGAAGAATGTATACATTATATAAGGGTAGGCAGACCTGGGTAGTCTTCCAAGAGGAGGGGATGGCTGAGGTGAACTTTGAAGCAGGAATAGAAATTAAAGAAGTGAAGAGGGAATGAGAATAGGAGAACACTGAGACAAGAAACCATATTGAGGACCCATGCACAATGGAAGCCCAAGGTAATTTGTGGAAAGCAATATTTGAGAAATTCAGACTTGTCATTCAGGAAAGAAACAGATAATAGACTTGTGTCCTAGGGCAGGATTTCAGTCCTGGATACACAAGAGAAAAGTAGAAACCCCCTGGTAATAGAATAGAGTGATGGCAGAAGTTCAGTCATTTAAACTAGGGTTTAGTGCAGGGAAAGACTAGCAGAAAGCTGACCTGCACTATGGACCACAGCTGCCTTACTCCTTCATTCTACAAACATACAATGAGTACCTACTATGTGTCAGGCACTGGCTGGATGGGGCTGCCTTCAGCTTGAATACCTATTACTGCCTCCATAGACCATAAAAGCAGATAGCAGGATGTGTCTTGCTATGGGTCTGGTACTATTGTCAATGCTTGGATGTATTAACTAGTTTTGTATTAAGAGCCTCTGGATGTGAATCAAGTGGCTCATCTTGGGAGAAAGTCAAGGTTCAGATTGGAAGCCAAGCCTGGTAGGGCCCAGCAGAAAAGGATGGGAAAAGTTGTAACCTGGTGGATCCCAGTCTTCACAATGACCATTGTAATTGATACAAGTTGTAACTTGTAATTGATACAAGTTGGCTCTGGCTCCTTTAGTGTTACATGGACACAGGCAGGGTGTGACAATCTGGCCTTTCTGTGAGCCTGCCCCATAGATGGATGAGTGGCTGGTGGAAGAGGCACCCCCAGTGGCACTGAGGTTGTATTTAAAACAAGAAGCTTCCTTTCCACTTTCTATCTCCCACTTCCTCTTTTTGGATTCTAGCCTGACACTGTTTTTACTGCCCACTGATGGTGATAAAAGGTTGAAGTTGTGGCATTGCTCAGGACTCAGAACTGGCCAAGGGTTTTGGGGGTTTTTTTGGTTTTGTTTTTAAAATTTTTTTTTCTTATTAGTCATCCATTTTATACACATCAGTGTATACATGTCAATCCCAATCGCCCAATTCATCACACCCCCACCCCCACCCCCCGCTGCTTTCCCCCCTTGGTGTCCATACGTTTTTTTCTCTACTTCTGTGTCTCAATTTCTGTTCTGCAAACCGGTTCATCTGTACCATTTTCTAGCTTCCACATATATGCGTTAACATACGATATTTGTTTTTCTCTTTCTGACTTACTTCACTCGGTATGACAGTCTCTAGATGCATCCATGTCTCTACAAATGACCCAATTTCGTTCCTTTTTATGGCTAATATTCCATTGTATATATGTACCACATCTTCTTTAACCATTCGTCTCTCGATGGGCATTTAGGTTGCTTCCATAACCTGGCTATTGTAAATTGCATGAGCTGTTTATATATTTTGGAGATTAATCCTTTGTCCCATGATTCATTTGCAAATATTTTTTCCCATTCTGAGGGTTGTCTTTTCGTCTTTGTTTATGGTTTCCTTTGCTGTGCAAAAGCTTTTAAGTTTCATTAGGTCCCATTTGTTTATTTTTGTTTTTATTTCCATTACTCTAGGAGGTGGATCAAAAAATATCTTGCTGTGACTTGTGTCAAAGAGTGTTCTTCCTATGTTTTCCTCTAAGAGTTTTATAGTACCTGGTCTTACATTTAGGTCTCTAATCCATTTTGAGTTTATTTTTGTGTATGGTGTTAGGGAGTGTTCTTATTTCATTCTTTTACATGTTGCTGTCCAGTTTTCCCAGCACCACTTATTGAAGAGGCTGTCTTTTCTCCATTGTATATATCCTTGCCTCCTTTGTCATTTATTAGTTGACTATAGGTGCATGGGTTTATCTCTGGGCTTTCTAACCTGTTCCATTGATCTATATTTCTGTTTTGTGTGCCAGTACCATATTGTCTTGATTACTGTAGCTTTGTAGTATAGTCTGAAGTCAGGGAGTCTGATTCCTCCAGCTCCTTTATTTTCCCTCAAGATTGCTTTGGCTATTTGGGGTCTTTTGTGTCTCCACACAAATTTTAAGATTTTTTGTTCTAGTTCTGTAAAAAATGCCATTGGTAATTTGATAGGGATTGCATTGAATCTGTAGATTGCTTTGGGTAGTAGAGTCATTTTCACAATATTGATTCTTCCAGTCCAAGAACATGGTATTTC
>NC_041217.1:82125563-82129917 GCF_002837175.3 Physeter macrocephalus | reverse complement strand
ATTTTATTTCTTTTTCTTCTCTGATTGCTGTGGCTAGGACTTCCAAAACAATGTTGAATAATAGTGGTGAGAGTGAACATCCTTGTCTTGTTCCTGATCTTAGAGGAAATGCTTTCAGTTTTTCACCATTGAGAATGATGTTTGCTGTGGGTTTGTCATATATGGCCTTTATTATGTTGAAGTAGGTTTCCTCTATGCCTGGTCAAGGGTTTTTGAATGCTCACTCTATCTTGACAGCGTCCCAATCCTGCTGAATGTCCTGGGGGGCTTTAGGAGAGGAACTTTGTCTGATTTTTCCTCTCCCTTCTCCTCTTTATCAAAAGTCTAGCCAATCTTCAAAAACTACCTGTTTCATGGAGTATTTGACAATAGCATCTATCCATCATTTATCCATCCATCCATCCCTTCATCCATTCATCCATCTATTTACTCATTCATTTAACAAATATTTATTGAGCACCCACTATGTTATAGACCCTGGGGATACAACAATGAACACTAGCCGTAGTCCCTGCCCTCATAGACCTTAACTACTCCAGCTACAGGTATCTCTCCTTTTCCTGACCTTCTATTGTTCTCTTTAGAGAGTTAGTCCCCTACTACCTCCTACTGTGACCCAACCTTTCCTGCATTTGTGACTTATCTCTCCAGTACAATTATAAGCACAACAAAACCAGAACTGTGTCTGATACCATTTTGATTTCTGTCACGGGGCAGGTCCAGGTGCTACACAGAGAGTGTTCAATCCGTACTTGCTAATGAATGTGTACAGGTGCAAATACTCTGCCCAGGTAGGAATGGAAGGTTCCTTTAGTGACTGTACTGGGGCTTTGAGACACTGATTCATTCCCCTCCTGACAGGCCTGCAGTGGCCTGTTGGTGGGGACTGAGAAATTAGATGCTCTGTACAACAATCAGATCGAAGAACAAGGAAGAGCATGTTACAATAAAACTGAAAAAAAGGAAAAGTGAAATATGACTCTGAATGTCCTTGATGAGGAACTGTGACTGCAGCTGTTTTCTCAGAGTACCATGGGGCAGGTGACATCCTGCCATGTCACTGGGTACCTACTGCAATCTGATTCGTTCTGGACTGGAAACTCTTGTATGACTACAAGCTGAGGCTGGGAGATAAGGGTGGGTGTCAGTCTTGATTATCAAAACCATCAAACTCACCTGTCTTACAAATCTTTAGAATCTCAGGTATTGGTACCAATTCTTACCTGTGAATTTTTGTTTTTTTTCTAAACTGTGACCAGGATTGGTCTTTAGCAAATTGCAAGTGAAAAAACTTGGAGTGCCCTCAACCTTTATTTTATTCACTCTTCTTCCCCTCTTTCCACCTTAGCAGCACTCTCTTTTTCACCCATGGTGCTACTGGTGTCAAGAAAGAAGCTGGCAGATTTATTTACACCAAGGTATAAAATACATCTATGGGGCTAGTTATACTTTAAATAGAATCAAACCTGATGATAAAGAAAAGGGAGTCTACCAATGTAAGTTTGGATATCATCACTTGGAGGTAAAGATATGAGAAACATTTGGGGGCAAACATACAGTGCATCTGGAGTCATACTAATTGTCAATGACTTGAAACTGAGTCCAGTGCTTCCGTTCCCTCCTTGCCTTTGTTATCAGGTAGCTCATCTTAAGCTGCAACCTTTTTAAAAGTCAACTTTTAAACTTTCACTATTGAGAAGACAGCTATAAATAAAGGGCATACTTTCAGTTATTTCTTTTTCCCACATGCCTCTGTTTATAGAGTTTGATCTCATGAATCTTTACTAGAATTGGCTAAAATGGTTGAGGTTGTCAAATGTCAAAGCAAAGTTTCTTTTGCTGACTGAAGAGATGAACACGTGTTATAAAAGCAGTGACTCTTTAATTAGTGAGTGAACTTAGGGTCATTCTAATACTCTATGTGGATAATTCAAGCCAGAAAAGTTGTCACAGTGTGATTGATCATCATTGGCTGCTAGTTCATGAGGGCAGTGGTCAGTTTTATGGGGACTGGAAATCAGGAAAAACTTCTTGATTTGAAGTCTTGATCCCGAACAAAGGTCATTTTTTCCACGAAGTCTTTCCTGATTTCCAATCCCCATAGAATTGATCGCTTCCCTTATTTGGATCCTCTACGTATCTGGAATACCGCCTCTCCTGCTAGACTGTAAGTCTTTCAGGCAGAGATTGGGCCATTCACATTTGTAACCCCAGTGCTTATAAAGTGTCTGGCACAAGTTGGATGTCATAAAGTATTTGTGAATGAATGAATAAATTCAGCTTTACTTCATTTGTGTGGGTGAATATAAATCTTTTGTGGACTGAATATAAATCATAGACATTTGGAATAAGGTAACCGTTAAATCTTCACTGGTCTCACCCATTTAAGGTACTGGATAACAGACACATACATAGGAAGGTTAGGGTAAGGACAAGGATGCTCTATCAATTTCAGCTACCCAGATTATAGTTCAGATAAGTCATCAAGTATGTTTTGACATGCATGGTTTGCCCAAGAGTTGGTCAGAACTCCAGGAATCTGTGGGGCTTGCTCCAGATATGGTTATTTTAGCAAGTATTTAAATTAGCTAACTCAAGTTTAAAGTTGAACTGTTCTATGCTATGATTATGTAGAAACCTGGGGCAATACTTTATCCTATTCAAAATAACTGAATTCATCAGCATTGAGATAGTTCTAGCCAAGCAAGGATATTAAAACACCTCCTCTTGCCAAATACAACATGCAGCATGAACCCAGAGCCAATCTGCTAAGACACTGAAAACAAACAAAAGCAGGCAGACATACAAACAGCAATATACACTGTGTGTAGCATAGGTGGTTTTGGACAGCTCAAGCATCCTGCACCCCAGCCAAGTGGTAGAAAGTTACAGGCTGTTTTTGCATCATGTTGGTAGTGGTGGGGCTGCCTGTCCTCTCAGAGCATAAGATCTGGCCCCTCTTTACCGAGCTAAGCTCTTGTCCACTGACAGCTATTCCTGCCTCACCATGTGACCTTGGGCCTCAGAAGAGTGAGCTCCTCTGAGCTATCTAAAAGTTGCTCTGGCCCCCATTCATGGTGTATTCCTTTTACTTAGCCTCACCTTCAATTTGTAGTTGGCCTGCCTGTGGTGATGCTAGTAGAGGCAATGCCAGCCACTCTTCTTTCCTTTTGGACAGAGGGGGGAACGTTGCTGGGAGGAAAGAGGAAGAAACTCCAATCTGGAGAGGATTTGGTGTAGCTTTGAAGTACAATGAGAGCCACCATTGTTGACTGAATTCTACTCTGTGCCAGGTGCTTTATCCCTGTTTCATTTAATCTTCAAACAATCTGTAAGGTAAGTATTATGAGCTCCATTTTGCCGATGAGGTTCAGAGAGGTTAAATAGACCACCAGCTCAGTTAACCACTAAGAGGCTGCCCTCTGATGACTCTGCTTATCCAGCTGTACCATGTGGTCGCCTCTGAGTGTTGTGTCCCAAAGGAAAGCTCCCTTAATTCCTGGTTCTACCGTTTCTCCAGGACAATTGAGATGGGGCGAGATGAAGCGGAAGAGGCTCAGCTCCTGAACTCAGAGCTCTAGAGAATGACTTCACTCACATGCTTGTGTGATGGTGCTTGGCCTCAAGTAATTGAAACAACATGACAAGGATGATCTCATGAAAAGACCAGCCCTCAGAGCCTGGGCTTCTAGTAGAGGCTGCGTTCCACTCATTCAGAAACTCCTTTGGAGCCAATTTTGTAGAATTTAAATTTTTATTTACCTAATATAAATTGATATAATATATATATTTTCCTTTACAATACCATACCCTTCACTGTGCTAGGGAAGGAATGTCCTATGATGGCCATTCTTGTCTATCAGATATTTTCTGAGCAAGAACTTAGTAGCTGAAGGGGAAATAGCATTTAAGAGCTTGCCTATTGACAGCAGCAGCAGGATGGTGTTAAACTTAATCTCGTGTTTATCCTGGCACATTATTTAAACAACATGGAAAGAACCATGCTGGCCACTAGGAGAGGCAGCAAAATGATGACTTTGGTAATAGATAACTTCCAAATTCTTATTTCTGCCTCTCTGTCCTGATTTATCCATATACTTTTAACTGATATTTGGTGTTACCAGGGGGGTTTATTTCAATATCCTTAATAACTCCCACTAGGAAACTATTTTTACTATTCATTGTAATTGGATTGTTAAAGTTTCCTGTGTAAGAAAATTAGCATTTTCCCCATAGTTTAAAAAAAAGGAAACTATGTTTTTTTTTTTTAAAAAAAGAACCTAAGGGAGAAACTCAGTTTGTGCTCCTGATCTGTGGTGACTTTTTCTTGTTCATTTTTTTTTTTTTTTTTTTG
>NC_041217.1:82054855-82123779 GCF_002837175.3 Physeter macrocephalus | reverse complement strand
GATCGGGGCACGAACCCGTGTCCCCTGCATCGGCAGGCGGATTCTCAACCACTGCGCCACCAGGGAAGCCCCTCTTGTTCATTTTTAAAGAACCCATTACCCAAAAGCCTCTAGAACATGTCCATGTTACAAAGTATAGTTAAATTAGTTACAGTTATATTTATAGTATTTTTGTATCTAGTTCTATTAAATTACATGTTTAAATATAGTTAAATTATACAAACAATAGTTAAATTCCACAGAAGCTAGACTAGACCATCCTCATGAAACAGAAAGAAGCCAGAAAAATAATGTCTGAGCATCCCTAACCCCTGGAGCCTGCCGTGTAGGTCAAGAAGCAGAAGTGGAAAGAACTGATGAGAAATCTCTCGAGGCATCCTTTTTTCTTCCTGAAAAAGCCAGAGAGAGCAGAGCATTCAGAGCTCTGGGCTGCTGTGCCAGGAATAAGGATAACTTGGTGTCATGGGCCAAGATACCACTCAATAAATATTTGTTGATTTCATCGAGAGTAACGAGACCTACCAGGACACATGTTCAGAATCATAAACTTCTTGCCTTGAAGCAATACTCTGAATTGCCCTTGGATGCAACCAAGGAAATGCAGCTTTTGGAGGGCAAGCTAATGTGATGGAGACAGTTGGTAATTAGACTACTCTGAAATAGTTCTTGTTACACAAAGGTCTTATTTTGACGCAAATCAATGCATCACTCTTCCCCCTTTAAACTTTCTCCATTTCCTATGCAGACCAAATCACAGTATGACCTTTAACTGCTTCTCAGTCTGAAATTCCCTTTTCCTTGGCTTGGCTGTGCCCTGTTGTGTGGCCATTCTCTGTAATAATAATGTATTGATGTTGGCTCCGAGAATAATGACTATTTCACTAGGACACTGACTATACCAAAAGAATATTTGAAACTACTCTTTTTTGAAAGGAGTCCATGTGGAGATGATCTTCTCTCCGGTTTGGAACTCATAGTCTTGAGAGGAGACCATAGATGTTCCGTTTAATCCCGGGAATTGTGTAGATGACTGAGGCTCATTGCTAGAGCCACAGATGGCTTGCTGGAGGGAGTCTTTTCCCCAGTCTACCCCTGCCACACAGGTGCCACCACACACAGAAGTGCACACATACACACTTAGTATGCAGCGAAAGTTGTCCACCGTTTGCTAGGCATTCTTGCCTCTTGCCTTCTTCCCCATTGTCTGTATCCATTCAGAAAATACCTCCTCATCTTTCTAGATTCAAGCTCAAGAGCTGCTTGCTCTATAAACCTTTCCTGGCCTTCTCCCTGCAACCCTGTGCTGGACCAGACTCACACTGCTGGCAGAGCTGGTGATGTACATTTCTTCCCAAGTGTTTGTTCAGTGACTTCACTTTGCTATCTTGAAATCAACCAAGCTGGGCGTATATAAAACAAGGAAATTGGCAAATGCTACAAATAAGAACAATTTTTCCAATTCCCAGCACCCTACTGGATACCACTCAGCTGGTTACTTCACACAGAAAGAAAACACTCTGTGGTAGTAGAACGAGGATTATAACATGCATGAATGATCCTTTCAAGTTGGAAAACTCTCACATGAGGACACACATACACGCTCAGGTCTTTTTTACTAATTCCAGTCCTCTACTTCTATACACACAGTGGAGTTCTAAAGAGGGCAACGGCTTCTGTTTTAGGAACATTGGAGGTAGCAAATGCTCCCTAGAAAAGATGCTCCTGGGACCTGGTAAGACAAACTGACAGTGAGGAAAGCTAAAATGTTGTGTTGGAGGGAGTAGCCAGGAGGTAGGGTGGGACAGGCATTTGGAAGCCCTACCAAGTCAAGATGAAATAACCCAGGTCTGATCCTTTGATATCTCTGTGGCTAACAGCTCCAAGCCACACAAAGCTGAGAGAGCCTTTCAAGATGAAGGGTTTCTAGTCTGTATTTTGTTATTAGCTTGGTTTTTTGTTTTGTTTTTGTTTCTTGTTTTTTTTGGCTAAAGGGAAGATTTGGACCCGACTGAGGGTGTATGCTGTGGGGAGGGGCAGGCAGCTGTCTCAGTGGTGCCAGCAGAGCTCTCTGGGAGCTAAGCCATAACTAAGTGATAGGACAAATGTCAAATCTCAACAAGTGAAGCTCAGGAGAATTATCCGGATATGTTTATATCCCACACCAAAACACAGGACTAATCCCCAAACAGGGAGTTGATAACAGATATCAGGAACTAATCCTTTGCCACTGAAATCCTCTAACTAAGGAGTTTAAAGCCAAGCTAATACCATTTGAAAGGCGCTGAAAGTTAGGACTTTTATGAAATTTACTCGATTTAAGATCCACAAAATATTGCCAAGTGAACTCTGACGAGACTTCTCTGAAGCCTCCAGGTAAGAAAAATGAAAGAGGGATCAAAAAAATAAGTAAAATTTCAGATACAGCTGAAGATTATCATTAGAGATGATACACACCTAATGAACTCAACATTAGGGTGGGACATTGATGGTCACGGAGGTTGGTATTTCTAATAAATGCGAACTTGTATGAGCAATCCACGGTCCTTAGTAGTACTTATTTTCAAAGCTCAAGAGTTGTTTATATATTTTCCTTTATTCCGTGTTCTTAAACCCAATTAGTCATGAAGTGTCTCCCACTGTCTTGATTTGTGGTATGTTTGCCGTCAGTCTGATACTCAGAGCTCTGGCTCAGGGGAGGAGGTCAGGGAGTGACCTACTTCCCAGAACAGCTTTAAAATGCTTTTCTTTCCCCTCGGTTTGTGGTTATCATTAGCAGGGTCATAGACAGGGTTATGTTTTTGAGAAGTGCATTCTTTTCTATCCACGCTAGTGCTACCTACAAAATGTCCCTCTCAGCCTTGAAGGAGAGCTCCGAGACATTAAGCATTCTTGAATGGGGTTCTCAAGTGGGGAAAAAGGCACAGTGGCAGTCCTTGAGAAAGCAGAACAAAAGAATTTCAGCAGGCCTTTGGGTGCCCCCAAGCCTCCCCTCCTCATCACCCTGTGATCTGTGAGCGGGGCTCTCTGGAAATAGCTCACAGGGTTGACAGCCAGCTCCCTCTGTTTGGAACCCAGTGATCCCAGAGCTACAAACTCTCAGTGTGTGGACGGCATTTATCTCTACTAGCTCCTTCTAATACATTCTTTCTGCACTCAGCCTGCAACCACAAAGGGATATTATTAAAAACACAAAAGAGAAATAGATAAGAAACTTAATATGCCGATTAAAATCCCAAGCTGAAACCAGAGGAAACCATTCTCAGACTCACAGTTCCCTGGACACGTAACAGCCCCAAAGTAACTCCAGAAAGCACTAGCCAGGCTAAAAGGAACATCCTGTAGTCATCTCAGAGCACAGCACTCTCCTAGAGCTGAGATATTTACCTCCTGACTTGAGAGAGATTTTTCACTGAACTATTTGACATCCCCAACTCCCACGTATTGGTAGCTCTATAATTGTTTGTGAATATTCATCCTCATAATAGCTTCCATTTAGAAAGTCATTATTTGGGTCACAAACCATTAGATGCTTTATATATATTATTTTATTTTATTTTCATAGAACTCTATAAGAGAACTCTTTACTACTTAGCCATAAGAAAGAATGAAATAATGCCATTTACAGCAACATGAATGGACCTAGAGATTATCATACTAAGTGAAATAAGTCAGACAGAGAAAGACAAATATCATATGATATCACTTTTATATGGAATCTTTAAAAAATGATACAAATGAACATATTTTCAAAACAGAAAGAGACTCACAGACATAGAAAATAAACTATGGTTACCAAAGGGAAAGGTGTGGGGAGAGGGATAAATTAGGAATTTGGGAGTAATATATACACACTACTGTATATAAAATAGATAATCAACAAGGACCTACTGTACAGCACAGGGGACTATACTCAATATTATATAACAACCTATATGGGAGAAGAATCAGATATATATAGAGATAGATATAGAGATATATAGAGATATATAGATATGTAGATATATAACTGAATCACTGTGCTGTACACCTGAAAGTAACACAACATTGTAAATCAACTATACTTCAATAAAAAATAAATAAAATAATTTAAAAATTTTCTACTGCTCAGAAAAAAAAGAACTCTATATGATAGGCATTAACATCACCATTTTACAGATGAAGAAATTAAAGGTTTAAAAATTGAGAATAATTTATTAATTTTCTAACTTTATGCCAGGTACTATGCTAGGGCTTTTACACAAATGACTTCATTTGCCCTTGACTTAACACTTACCAAGTGCCAAGTACTATTCTAAGAGCTTTGCACATATTAACTCATAATCCTCCCAACAGTACAATGAGGTAGGTGCCATCGTATGCCCACTTTTCAGATGGAGAAGCTGAGCAGAGAGGTTACTGGCTTTCCCATAGTTAAGTGGCAGGGCCAGGAAATGAACCCAGTCTGGCTCTCAGTCTATGCGCCTAAATCACCTGGCTATGCTGCCTCTTCTCACAGTTGCCCCGTCAGGTGGGTGGGTGTTGTTTCAGACAAGAGCACTTGCCCAAGAACCCCCAGCAGAAGAGCAGAACTTTGACGCAATGTCTCTGGGACCCCAAGGCCCTGTGCAAGTGGCCTTCTGTCTATCCATCCTGCCTTTCCCAGTTAGGCCCTAGAAGGTTCAGATATTTCAGCCTAGTCAATTGAATTCTAAAGCTTCGGGAGTTAAAGAAAAGTTTTACCAAGTGTTCACCTGAATGAAGGACTCTGTTCCTATTATATAGTCGGTAAACATTATTAGCTAATTCTGAACATTGATAAAATATTACTTAAGAGGGGACAGATGCACACATAGCATGGGTCAGGTGGCCACTAAGATATTTCTTTTGGTTCTCATCCAAATTGCACATAGAAATCTTTGCAAAATAAGACTTGTATAAAAGTAATGGACATTGTACCAGATGCTGCTTAGCCCTGTCATTTGTCACTCTTTTTATTTTATTATTATATTTTATATATTGTAGCCAGCATGAAAAGAGCATTTTAATACTGATATATATATACACACACAAACATATACACATACATACACACACAGATACATCTTTCAATCTTACTTTGAACTGCTTGCTTCAGAGTTGCATGAGAACTTCTCTGAAATTCTTTCCTAAAGACTTACCACACAAAAATGTTCATGAGAGATGTTAAATGCAGATAGAATGCCTGATTTTATTAAGGGGTTGTTTAAATATAAATAGTTTTTGTAAAGCAAAGAATATTTTAGAACATAAAAACAAGCTCAGAAAGATGATTTCTACCAGGCCCCCAATGGCCCCCTGCCTTGTGGTGTTCACATCTTTGTGTAGCCCCCTCTCCTTGAGTGCAGGTTGGATTTATTGACTCACTTCTACAGAACAGAACACAGCAGAAGTGATGGCATGTCACTTCAAGATTAGGTTATGAAAAGACGGTGGCTTCCATCTTGGGTGTGTTCTCTCTCACGCTCAATTACTAACTTGGCAGGAGCCAGCTGCCATGTTGTGAGCTGCCCTATGGAGAGGTCCCCAAGGCAAAAAATGTTTGTCTCCAGCCAACAGCCAATGAGAACCTGAGATCTGCCAACAGCCACGTGGGTGAGGCTGGAGATGCTGGACGCCCCCAGTAGACACCTTGATTGCAGCCTTGTGAGAGAGCCTGAGTCAGAAACACCCAGCCAAGCTGCACCCAGATTCTTGACTCATAGGACTTGTGAGATAATACATGTTTGTTGCTTTAAGCCAATTGACTTTGGTGGTAATTTGTTTAGCAGCCCTGGATAATCAATAAAGGAAAAAAAAAAAAAAAGGACAGGCTTTGGAGTCGAGGAGAACTTGACTAAAGTCTACTTGACTAATACAACTCTGCAACAGTGGACAATACAGTGGACAATTTAACCTCCCTGAGCCTCCACTTCCTCAACTATGAAATGGAATAACGGTTATTACCTTACAGGACTGTTACCATTATTCAATTGAGTAGCATTTACTAAGTGACTAGTGAAAGGCCTAAGATAAATTGGGTGCTGCTGGGCTACACCCCACAGGCCTGCAAGCCCTGTACTTGATCATTCTCAAGACCGAAGGAAGAGCCTGGAGTCAGCGACAGAGGACAGAGACATCAATGGTTTAACGGATGGTGGGATCTTACACGTCTGAGGCAAAGTTCTGGAGCGACACCCCACTGTGTGTGGCAACCTTCAAGCAGGACATGGCAGCAGGATTTGCTCCATGGCAGTGGGCGGGGGGCAGGGCACAGGGGGACTGTGTGTGTGTTATCAGTTATAGGAGGAATTGACAGTCAGGTGAACAGTCAGTTACCAGGGAAACCAGCAGAGGAACACGCCCCTCACTGCCCCTTTGATAAGCTATCGTAGTGGAGATAGTTCTGATCTAAAGATTAGAACAATCATTTGCTGGGGCCGAGGGCAAGTACTGGTTAGGCTCTATGATTAAGAGGGAAGGTCAGTCAGGTGAGTAGGGTGTGAATGAACTAGGGACTGGTCAAGCAGGGGATATACAGAGAACAAGAGATCAGCCATCTTGAGTAGCCTGACCATTTAGATGCTAACCTATCAATAATATTTCCTTTCTCTTTCCTCCCCCTCAGTACACCCTTTAATCCCATCTTTCTTCTTTATCACCCTTTATTGAGCAATGAAGTATTTGAACCAATAGTGAGAGTGGAAAATTTTGAGACCAATGGTATTTAAGGAGACAGGAGGTAGCAGAATTTCAAACACAGAGCAGCTATCACTTGATCTAGAGGTGGAGAGAGAAGGGAGAGGTGCAGGAAAGGATCAGAAGTCACCCCTAAAGATGCATTTCTTGCCAACAGGTCTGTTTTCTGACTTCATTACGGAAGTGGATATAAAGATATGCAGGTGTTTAGTTACCTCTCCCCGCAAAACTGGATATTCCCAGAGTGATGAATGAAAGATGGGCTCAATTTGCTATGATTTTTCCCATAGTGTAAAATACACAATGTCTTCTCCCAAAATTTCTGAAGCTAACTGATTTTATTCTTTTTCCAAGGAAGAATAAAACCAAAGAAAAGTGCAATAAGGAGGTTCAGCAGCCTTTGGCAGCTCCTGTAGGATGTGCAGAGGCCCTGGGTTCCCAGCTGAGAACAGGATCTAATATCTGACATGAAACAAAAGCATTTATTGACTGTTAGACAAACAGCTTAAATTTCCTGATACTCAGAGATCAGTCCTAAATTCATCTTAATTAAAAGTTTGTTAACAGCATGGCATATGCTAAAGAGCACTGGAAATGGAGTGAAGAGAACTATTTGCTGGTCCCCTGTCAGTCATCCATTTTCCACATGACCTTGAACCTAGGTATCAATATCTCTGAAGTTAAAAGAGGAAGAAATGGTCCCTAAGATTCCTTCCAGTGAAAAAAAAATCCGTTAAACTAGTTAAAGTCTTTTTTTTCCCCCTGTACTGAGCCTTCTATTGAGATGTTTCTGAACCAGGAACAAATAAATATAACTTTATGCTATAATTTGTAGCACATAAAGTCTGCTTTTGATTGTAAAACCTGGATTTAGAAAGAGAAGTCCTGACAGTCTGTAGTGGTGGGAACAGGATGTGTGTGGACGTAGGAGGGGGAATAAAACTAAAGCCTCATACCCCTCAGTGTGAAGTCAATAGATAGTGCTTAACACTGAAAAGGGGAGACATAGCAATACAAGAATGTTATCGAGAGATAAGGAAACCAATATCAAAAGAATTGACTGAAGACTTAAAAGTGATTGAGTCTGGAAAAAGTGGGCTGTTATTCCTTATAACAAGACTATTAAAATATTAACTCTTTGAACTAAATACTTTTAAAACTTTGATAAAAATAACAACTGAAATCAAATAAATACATTCTCTCAAAAAAGCAAAACCACTGAAGCTTTGGTGCGTATGCAGGCAGACATTAGATGAGGCTAATATTACTGGATATGTGGTAAGACCACGTAAATACTGCATGTCAGCATAAGAATTTTAGTCTTTATTCTGAAACCTGTGGAAAACCCTAGAAATAATTTAAGCAAAGATGCCACATGGTCAGACTTGCATTTTGAAAATAGCAATCCGTAAGACTAAAAACTCCATGAGAAGAAGGACCAAGACAGTTACTGTAACCATAGCATCGAGATGCAGAGCCTAATATCTCATGGCTCTCAGCAAATAACTGATGAATGAAGAAATTGATGAACGAATGCAAGTCCATTTCCTTCCTCATGTCTGTTTCCTCATCTGTATAACGAGGAGAATAAACCTGTTTCTTAACTTGTCTGCTCTCTTTTTTATCTACTCCCAGGAATATTGGGAAGACAAATGATGTCATAAGTATAAAATATCTCGAGCATCTTATGAAGCACCACTCCTTAAAACGGTGGAGGCAAAAATATTCCGGTAAATTGAGGAGTAACACGTCTGTAAATTAAGTTAAATATCAATATCTGCTCTAGTTTATGATAGTAGAATTATCCTGAATAAAATAGGGAGGGACTGAGAGACCACCTCAGAAAACTTGATTCCTGAAATTGTTTTTCCATGTGCATTTAAAGATGTTTAGAATGAAATAAATATTTTCTTCTCAGGAGCACACTATAAATGCAGTCTAGTCAATATGTCAGGGTGTGTGTGTGGGGCGTGGGTGGGTGTGTGGGTGTGTATACATATGTATACACATATATATTGCATATTTATAATATTAGCTTATTTTCTAGAAAATTTTATGTGAACAGCAGGAGTTTGTCATAAGCAACAAAATATTTTATGTGGATTCTCTCTCATTCTTTCCAAGGGGATTTCTTGGTATTTTTTCCCACAACTCAGTTTCAGACTCAAGAGAGCCCCTGCTGCTGTTTTGTTACCAGCCACTCCTGCTTTCTTGCCTCTCCTGCCTTCCTTGCCTCTCCTGCCTTCCTTGCCTTTGCCATAGCATACTGGAGTGAAAGGCGGGCCATTCCTGGATTGGTATCTGCTGATTAAATGAGAATTTTTGGCATCAATGGCCTTTTGCAGCTTGGCAGGTCGGAAAGAATTGGGGGAAACATTCCCATCCCATATTATTAGTGACAGAATTCAGGTGATTACAGAATGGAAAAGTTCTTGGAAATATTAAAGTTCCCCTGAGAGGTTACTGTTGAGGGGACCAACATGAGGTATATTTGAAGTGTGTGAAAGGCCTTCCTTGCCTCACGCCATCTCTTACTGCCAGAGCTGGATACCTTGAAAGTTTATATTCTGCTTTTGTGACGCCTAAATATTCTCACTTTGCCTTGACGTTGCCAGACACTCAAGAACTGAACTTGAGATTCACTGTTAATATAGCTCTAGCTTCTCTCTTAGTCTCCCTCTGCATCCATCTTTCTCTCTGCCTCACTCATTCTGTCTTACAAATATGAGAAAAATTTCTCATGTGTTAACTAAAAAATAAATTCCATCAGTCTTTTATCCAGTTTGTACAGAAACAGAAAAAGTGGAAGACTTATATACTAGGAAATACAAAACATCATTGAAAGAAATTAAAGACCTAAATAAATGTCAATTCCATGTTCATGGATCAGAAGATTTAATATTGTTAAGAGAGCAATAGTCCCCCAAACTGATTTACAGATTTAATACATTCCTATTAAAATCCCGGCTCCCTTTTTTTTTTTTAAAGAAATTAACAAGCTGTTCCTAAAATTTATATGGAAATCAAGGAAACCAGAATAACCAAAACAATCTTAAAAAAAAAGAACAGGGCTTCCCTGGTGGTGCAGTGGTTGAGAGTCCGCCTGCCGATGCGAGGGACACGGGTTCGTGCCCCGGTCCGGGAAGATTCCACATGCCGCAGAGCAGCTGGGCCCGTGAGCCATGGCCGCTGAGCCTGCGCGTCCGGAGCCTGTGCTCCGCAACGGGAGAGGCCACAACAGTGAGAGGCCCGCGTACCGCAAATAAATAAATAAATAAATAAATAAAAATAAGAACAAAGTTTGAAGACTCATACTTCCTGATCTGAAAACTTTCCACAGATCTACAGTAATCAAGACAGTGTGATTCTGGCATAAGGATAGACATCCTGATCAATAGAATAGAGCTGGTGGTCGAGAAATAAACTCTTACATTTACATCAATTGCTTTTCAACAAGCGTGCCCAAACAATTCAATTTGTAAAGAATGATCTTCAACAAATGGTGCTAAGACAGCTAGGTATCCACAAGCAATGAATGAAGTTGAACCTCTACCTTACACCATATACAAAATTAACTGAAAATGGATCATAGACCTAAATGTAAGAGCTAAAACAATAAAAGAAAGCATATGTGTAAATCTTTGTGACTTGGATAATTTAATAGTTTTTAAGGATATCCAAAGCACAAACAGACACACAAAAACATTGGATTTTGTCAAAATTTAAAACTTTTGTACTTCAAAGGATGCCGTCAAGAAAGTAAAAGACAACTCAGAGGAGCAGGGAAAATATTTGCAAATCATATATCTGCTAAGAGATTTGTATTCAGTATCTATAAAGAACATATAATTCAAGAATAAAAGACAAATAATTCAATTAAAAATTGAATTTGAATAGAAACTTCTCTGAAAGAGATGTGCAAATGGGCAGTAAGCTCATGAAAAGATGTCCAACCTCATTAGTCATTAGGGAAATACAAAGTCATTAGGAAATACAAATCAAAACCACAATGAGATACCATTTCATATCCTAGTGGATACTAGGATAGCTACAATCAAAAGGACAGACAATAACAAGTATTGACTAGTAGGCGGCGAAAGTGGGAATCGTTCTAGCAATTCCACTTCTAGGTAAATATCTAGGAGAACTGAAAACATGTCAACACAAAAACTTGTACACAAATGTTCATAGCAGCATTATTAATAGACAAAAAGCAGAAATAATGCAAATATCTATCAGTTGATGGATGAATAAACAAAACAGTATATCCATACAATGTATATACAAAGTGGTATAGCCATGCAATTGATTATTCGGCCATAAAAAGGAATGAGGCATTGATACATGTTACAATATGGATGGACCTTGAAAGCATTATACTAAGTGGAAAAACCCAGATACAAAAGTCTAAAATATTGTGTGATTTCACGTGTATGAAACGTCCAGAATAGGCAAACCCATAGAGACAAAAAGTAGGTTAGTGGTTGCCAGGGACTGGAGGGAGGGGAAAATGGGGAGTGACTGGTAACAGATATGGAGGGGTTTATTTTGAGGGGGAGGGGGTGATAAAATGTTCTAGAATTAAATAGCAATTGTTGTAAAATCTTGTGAATATACTCAAAACCACTGAAATGTGCACATTAAAATTTTATGGAATGTAATTATATCTCAAAACAAATTTGTAAAGAATACTGTCACAATGCATAATAACAGCACCTAACATTTATTAAGTCCTTACCTGTCTGAGGCTAAAACAGACATTGGCTGACACTCTGTAGAGTAAAATTTGTTACCAGAGAAAAATTAATGGAAAAATCAAACCTGTCAGACAAAATCTACATCTATTAATTTGACACCAGGAGGAAGGCACTCAAAAAAATGGCAGAAGCTATAATCAGAACAAATTGGCAAATCAAATCTTTATTAAATATTTAAATATTAATCCTAATAAAATACTTCTAATAAAATTAAAAGGACCATGGAAAATTTTGGAATGGCTTAATAGTACTTACAGGAAATTGTCTTAATAGAGTTCATGATGGAAAATGCTTTCCTTGAAAAAATTTGTTAGTGTCTCCATTTTACTCAGTCTCATCTTTAAAGTTGTTCTCAATATATCAATGTATAATTAAGAAATTTGTTCTCAATTATATCCATAATTCATGCTTTTTTGTTGCCAAGTAGTAGTCCATGGTATGGACATGGTACATTTTGAAACATATCTAAGTGGTTTTCAGTTTTTGCTTAATACAAATAAAACTTCTATGAAGATTTATAAATAGGTATTATGTGAAAATAAGTTTTCATTTCTAGGGAGTAAATGCCCAGAGTACAATTACTGGTTACATGATGGTAGCCACATGCTTAATTTTTTAAGACACTGCCAGACTGTTTTCCAGAGTGACTGCCAGTTCACATATTCACCAGCAATGTATGAGGGATCCAGTTTCTCACTGGATTCCTGCCATCATCTGACATTATCACTATTTTTTATTTTAGTCATTTTTATGTTAGTAATATCTCATTGTGGCTTTAATATGCATTTTCCTAATGACTAATGATGTTGAAATATCTGTATATGTCTTTTGTCCATTTTCTAATTGGATTGTTTGGGGGTTTTTTTCTGTTGAGTTTTCAGAGTTCTTTATATATTCTAGATACTAGTCTTTTGTTAGATTTGTGGTTTGACAATATTCCCTCCCAGTCTGTAGCTTGTTCTTTATTCTCTTAGCAAGGTATTTTGCAGAGCCAAAGTTTTAAATTTTGATGAAATCCATTTTATCAACTTTTCCTTTTATGGATTGCACTTTTGGTGTCAAGTCTAAGACCTTGGCCTGGTCCCATATCACAAAGATTTTTCTCTTTTTTCCTAAAGGTTTTATAGTTTTACATTTAAGTCCATAGTCCATTTTGAGTTTATTTTTGTATAAGATATGAGACTTAGATCTAGGTTCATTATTTTGCCCTTGGATGACCAATTGTTCCAACATTGTTAAAGAGGCTATCTTTCCTTTATTAGATTACTTTTACAACCTTATCAAAAATCAGTTTGGTATATTTGTGTGAGTCTATATCTGGGTTCTCTATTCTCTTCTATTGGTCTATGTGCCTACCCCTCCACCATACCACACAATCGTCATTATTCTAGCTATATAACCAGTCATGAAATTGGGGAGATGGACACCACAGATTTTATTCTTCTTAAAAATTGTTTTCGCTCTCTCAGTTCCTTTGCATTTCCATACAAATTTTAGAATACTCTTGTATATATCTACGGAAAGTCTGGCAGGGAATTTAATATGAATTCCATTTGGGGAGAACTGACATTTTTACTAAGTTAAGTCTTCCAATTCATGAACGTAGTATGTCTCTCCATTTATTTCGATTTTCTTTGATTTCCTTCATCAATGTTTTGTAGTTTTCTGCATGCAAGTTCTCTACATGTGGTGTTAGATTTGCACCTAAGTACTTTTTTGAGTAGTTGTAAATGGTATGGTGTTTTAAATTTCAGTATCCACATGTTTATTGCTAGTATATAGAAATGCAGTTAGTTTTTATACATTTATTTTGTAGCCTGTGACCTTGGTGAACACATGCATTGGTTCTAGGAGGTTTCTTTTGTTGATTCCTTAAGATTTTCCACATAGACAATCATGTCATCTGCAAAAATGGGTAGTTTTCTTTCTTTCTTTCTGATCTGTATGCCTTTATTTCCTTTTCTTGCCTATTGCACTAGTTAGAATTTCCAGCAATATATTGTACAAAAGGTGAGAGAAGACAATCTTGCCTTGTTCCTGCTCTTAGAGAGAAAGTTGTAATTTTTTGGTTAATGCTCAATTTCAAGATGAGGAAGTTTCCCTCTATTCCCAGTTTTCTCAGTGTTTTTATCATAAATAGGTGTTGAATATTGTCAAATATTTTTCTTCATCAATTAAGATGCTCATGTGATTTTTCTTTAGCTTATTAATAAAGTGGATTATGTTGATTGATTTTCAATTAAGGAGCGAGCCTTCCATTTGTGGAACAAACCCCACTTGCTCAAGGAATAGAGTTCTTTCTATGTATCCCTAAATTCTATTTGTTAATATTTTGCTTCTAAATTTATGAGGTATGTTGGTCTGTGGTTTTCTTTTTTTTGTACTGTCAATGTCTGGTTTTAGTGTTATGGTAATACTAACTTTATAAAATGAATTGGAAAGTATTTCCCCCCCTTCTATTTTCTATAAGATAGTCTGTAGAGTTGGTATTCTTTTTTTAAACATATGATAGAATTCCCTAGTGAAACCATTTGGGGTTGGAGATTTCTTCTTTGAAAGATTTTAAGTTATGAATTTGATTTCCCTAATAATTAACTATTTCATATGAGGTGAGTTTCAGTAGTCTGTGTTCTTTGAAAAATTGATCTCTTTCACTTAATTTATCAGACTTACATCTGGAGAGGTGTTTGTAATATTCCTTTATTATCATTTTGATGTTTGCACAGTCTATAGTGATATCCCATGTTTTGGTCCTGATAATAATAATTTAAGTCTTCTCTCTTTTTCTTTGTCAGCCCTGCTAGAGGTCTGCCAATTTTATTGATCTTTTCAAAAAACTAGCTCTTTGTTTCATTTATTTTTTCCATTGTTTTTGTTTTCAATTTCATTGATTTCTGTTCTTATTTTCATTATTTCTTCTTTCACTTTCTTTGGGTTTATTTTGCTCTTCTACTTTCTAGATTCTTGATATGGGAACCTGGATTATTTGAGATTTTTCCTCTTTTTTAAGGTAACCAGTGGGAATGAAAGTCCCAGCTCCCTATTCAGCCTCCTCTGGCACCACTAAGACACCAGGTGGGGTGGATTGGGGCACCTCATCACTGCTTACAGAGGGTGGAAGTCCAGGCTCACCACTTGATCTTGGCTGCGTTGGTGGATGTGGGGGACAAGAGTTTTTCCTTTGGTTTGATTGGAGTAAAAGAGTTTTTGTCTAAAAGCTTCTTATCTGGGTAGGCTGCTCTTTCCTGATACTCTGGCTAGAGAGAGAAGGCTTTGTTGGGGCTTTTTATGTCTGACCCTCTGGCATTTCCACATTTCTGGCCTCTCCAGCACACAGTCTAGGACGTGAAAGGCAAAAAGAAAACCCTTGAAACTCACCTCTGTGTTGCTCTTTGGATCCCAAGGTCCCTAGCCAGTCTGTCCCTTCTCTCTACCTTTCAGACTCTTGTTTTGTTTGTTTGTTTGTTTTCACATAATATCCAGGACTTTTAATTGACCTAACAAGAGGAACAGAGAAAAATACATCTACTAACTTCCTAGAAGCAAATTCTGATTCTGAATGTTAATGTGACCAGTTTACTGAAGAAGTTGGATCAGAAAGTAAGTAAGTTCTTTTTCTCTCATTGCTACCCTTCAAATCCACTCTGCCAGGCTCCCTGCACTGGATGATGTGGTAAGCAGATCCTCACATTTTTCAGTCCATTTCAAGTGTGAATGTTCTTCATTTTTAGGGAGCAAAAGGGCAATCCCAACTAAACCAAACCAAACCTTCAACTTCTCATCCAATTCAAAGGATTCTTTTTCTTTCTACTCCATCAGGCCTTATCCAGGCTTGATGACCTGCATAGGCAAGGACTTTGCTTTCCCCTCTGCTTTGCTCTGTCTTCTCTCTAGCTCTCTGTCTGTTGTTTCTTTCTCCTCTATGGTTGGGGTCAGGAGAGGGAAAATTAAAGGAAAAGAGCAAAGTGTTATTTTATGGGCCGGAGCTGCTGGAGTCAGATGTGAACACCCTCTGCCTGGCTGGTGCCCATGCGTGGCTTTTTCTCTCTATTGTGAGTTCTCCCAAGGCCTTGCTCTGAGGAGACCACAGATGCTGCACTGTCATGGGTGATGCAGTCTCTGGGTGAGAGACTCCAGCTCCTGGCAGCTCCTTCCCCACCAGGTAGCTCATGCTGGGGCTCATTTGCCCCAGCTGGGCGGGGTTCTCTCATGACAGTTCAAGCCCAACTGTCTTCCGCAGTGTCTGCGGAAAGAGCAGCCTGCCCAATGGCAGACTTCGTCCTCTTTCGACTCTCATAAACAGCTCTAGTCACTCTCTCTCCTTCCGTATTTTCCAGAGGAGATTCAGGCACTGGTGTCTGTGCTTTCCAAATTCCAAGGGACACAGTCGTGTTCTTCAGGAACTCTTTCATCCCTCTCTGCTGTGTTCTCCCAGCAGCACTGGGGCAGCAGGACCTCCTCACCTGGCTTGAAGCAGGGACAGGAAAAAACCTCCCTCCAACTCTCACAAGAAGTGTAGGGAACACACAGGACACTCTAATGAGCCGCTTTGAAGGAATCTTGACTCCTTGGCATCCTCAAACAAGCTCCAGCTGGAGGTGGGTGATGGGACAAGGCCATAGAACTGGTGTTGGGCCATCTCTTAGCAAATCCTACATGGATGGTCTAGAAGCTTCTTTAGAAAGAGTTATTTGTCTCTTTGGGCTCCTCAGGTGAAACTGCAAAAATAGGTAAGGTCCCACTTAATATTCTGTCAGAGTGAGAAGGAAACATCATACTGTAAACCATGCCTTTGGTCTATGGACGAGTGGCTCTGAGCCATAGGTTTATGCCCCAAATCACATTAATCTTCATGTACAGTTTAGGTTTTGAGCTGATCCATGGCCCACCCACTGGCTAAGATATGGCCTCATTGTAATACAACCACTTGTGACACATTGTGAAGTACATTTAGCACTGGCTGAATGCAATTACACAGAGCAAGCTGGAACTCAAAGGGCATACCATGCCACAGGACCACTGGGAAGTGACAGCGGCACAGGGATGAACTGGCTAGAGCAATCTGAAGCTCAAGAAGCTTTTTGAGCAACGGAAGTTGTGTTACTCTATGGAGCAAAAAGATGATGCCTCATAGAGTAGAGTGGGCTTTACAGCCTCAAGTCATTGCCCTATGCTTACAGCAAGTCTCCCTGGGGTGCCCATGACAGGCCCAGGTCCTGCATGTATCACTTCCACCCTGCTGGTATTCTTGTAACACATTCCATGACATCATCTTCAACATAAAGGACAAAGAATTTGGTTAATGTTCCATGTCTGATTCTGGTCTCCACCATTCTTGTTACTAGAGACTCTATAAGTGATGCACACGGATTACCAACCTTCAAAGAATTTGAATAATAAAATGCATACAGCCCTGAGATTATAGGGAGTGTGGAAGGTGACTAAGGATCTTGCAGTGCCCAAGGATCATTATCATGAGCATCACTTGCTCTTGGACTGATAGCTGTAAGGAATGTTAGTTAATAAATTGCCCAGTTAAGAGAATAAACATTCAAGGAAGCTCAGGACCCTGAGAGGTAAGTTGGTTTGCCTCGTGACAAGTAGTGGGTGTGGCAAAACTTGCAGCTGTCATGCAGGTGTTTGGACTCCCATTCCTTGGCTCCTCCCTTTAGCTGAGGGAACATTGTGGAGAGAACCTTGAAGGGTAAGCTCATCACTGGCATGGAGATCACATGAGAAAAGGGAATAGACTTCAACAGGATAGCGCAGCGCTGCCATTCATCTCCTTTGCCAAGAAGCAAATTCTATCCAGGGAGAAGATGAAGGCGGAGACCTTCCCTTCCTCTCCATGGCCCAGAAAATGTCAACCAAAGGAAGAACATAGCCAAGCCTTCAGAATATTACTTTTTTCAACTAGAAAATATATTTTCACTGGCCAGTCATTATTTCATACATGACATCTGAAAGGAGGTATCTCACACTGCCTGCATGAAGGGTAACCCATTTGGAAATCTGGGGAAAGCGCAGAGCAGAGCTGATTTATGGCGTCACCGCAGGCATTACCACAGCATCAGGACCAGACTGGGGAAACGCCACAGTGTAGCCCTGAGGCCACATTCCAGCCCATGAGCAAATCCTGTGTGTTGGGAATACTGTTTTGAACCCAGCATGCATGGACCGCCTGCCCGTGCAGAAACCTCTGACAACACTTTCCTGTGAGAGACCTGGGCTCTGGGGACACCGGCTTCCTGTTGCGTCACCATGATTTGACCGTGAGGGTGGGAACTGGGCCCAGGAAAACTTCCTCCTGGACTGGGTCAACCCTTGTGTAGAATACTGGCTCAGAGCTGAGTGCTTTTCCCTGAGATATCAGGGCCTCTGTCACCCTATCCAGAGGGGCCCCTCTGGCTGCTGCCTTGCCTGAATCTGTCTTAAGGCACCCTTGAGACTCTAGAACTAGGAACCAACCAATAGCAGGACCTCTCCTGTCCCAAGCCAAAGGGTCCAGATTTAGAAAATTTGATGACTCAGGTGCATGGGAATTTGAGGGTCTCTCATACTATCAACAAAGCAAAAAAATAAAAAAATGAATAAAATGTCAATTAGAACCCAAAAATGTCGATGGGACTGTCTTTGAGCAGTAGAATCACATTGATTTTTCCTCTTTTTACTTTGTTGAATTTTCCAAGTTTTCATTTTTTACTTTTTTTATTGGAAAAGTAGCATTATTAAGGAAAAATTATTAGAATAAATGAGAGATTCAATTTAATGTTGCTCTCCAAGGGATCATAAATACTACTGGTAAGTAAATCCTTACCGCTTTGAACCCCAGGAGCTTGACTGCTGGGACCTTTATTTCTCTGGGCCAGGACCCTCAGATACTACCTGTCACCAAGACCTCAGTTGTTACCATGTCATAAAGTCCACACATTTCCTAACAAAGGAATCCATTTTGCACAGTTTCCTCATAGTCACACAAGAAACAAAACAGCTTGTCTAATATAAGACCACTTTGCAATCTTCTAAGATCATCACACAATGCCTTATAAAGTAGAAACAATGACATAACGATAACGGCCATTTATTGAGCACTTACTGGGTGTCAGCAAGGTGCTCTACCTAGGTCTCTAATCCTCACAACAAGGATTAATGGGGGTGGTCTAAGGTCGGGTTTACTCAAACCTCTGGATTTGGATCCCGGCTCAACCATTTTTGAACTCTGTTACTTGAGTGACTATGTAACCTCTTTCAGCCTTGGTTTCCTCATCTGTAAAAAGATAATAATAATACTACCTACCTGATAAAGTTTTTATGAGGATTAAATGAGATACTTCTGGTAAAACACATAGCATGATACCTGGCTTAAACTAAGAATGCCATGTATGCTAATTATCATTATCCTCATTTTACAGTGGGAGTGTGGTATAATGAAATGCATATATAATATGGCTCCTGCCCTTGTGGAATTTATTTTAATAATAAATAGATAGAGCTCTAGCTAATTAGTGCCTATACCCCAAGTTTCCAGACCAAGTCACAGTTGAGTATTCTCTTTTTGCTTAGCCACTGTGATTGGGAGCTTTGAAGGGACAGTGTTTGGAGGACAGTTAGATGGAGGACATCTGACAGTCTGTCCATGGCTGCATAGGCCACAACCCACGAGACCTGCAGGCTGTATCAGCTCAGGTTCTTGGGTCATCAATAAGTACTCCCTAAAATGGTAAAAGTTATCCCCAAAGACCACTGCTTAATGAGGACACTCTTCCAAGAAAATTCAAATGCCAAGGTAGATTTCTGACAGAGGAAAGTTCCATTTCATAACATCTCTTTCTTCTTCTCTTGAGAGTTTAGATAGTTAAAACCAGAAAAGTCACAGTCTCCCAATCTGAAGCCTCAGGAGTGAGGATAAAGAAGAGGGGAAGGAACAGAATTGCACTTGGAGCGTTTCTCACATTGAGTTATTTCAGGATCTGGGTTGCTAGGTGTCCACATAAAATATCTTCATCAGAGAAGGAAGGAAGTTGAACACATTTTGCTCAAAACTTTTTTCAGCTGTTTATCAAACTTAGTGCCTTATAGAAAGAAAACAGAGGCAAAGACAGACCTACTCGGATTTAATATCCAGAAGCACCCCAAAACAAAATTCCTTGGACAACCCTGTATAGTCTTGTTCTTACATCTGAGCTTCGAGTCCACTCAACCCTCTAGGCCATCGAGATGTCTGATTTATTCTTTCACAGGCAGTGAGGAGGGATTCTTCTGGATTAGATGTGTCCCATGAACAATTAAAGGGCTCTATCTCTGTGTCTCTTCTTTCTACTTTCTTCCTGGGTGATGTCATCCACTCTGCTACTCTTACTTATCACATATGATATGTCTTGAAAACTACAGATACTATAGTCAAGGAAAAATTGTATAACCCACCACAAGGTCTCCCCTAAGCTCCAGATCCATTGGAACAGTTAGGAATTCTTTCAGTTGCAAGTAACAACAACAGTAAAATTCAATTTACAGTGGTGTGGCAGAGACTCTTAGCTGTTGGCAAAGTCCATCCTTCCATATATAGAAGGTGGTATGTGGTTTCCTAGTTAGCTGACATTTCTCAGTTTCCCTTGCAGTTAGAGGTGGCCATGTGACTCTGTTATTTTCAATGGAATGTGAGTGGAAGTGATGTGTGCCGTTATAGGTCTGGCCCACAAAACCTCGCCACCAGGAGTCTCTGTCCTCTTCCTCCCTTCGGCTAGGTGTGACTCCTTGCTCAGAGCCACCCTAGAGGCCACATGTTGAAAACAGCAGAGCCGACATTAGCTTGTGTCCTTGGGTCTTCAACCACCACCCACCTGCAACATCCAGCTTCAACCACTCAAAAGCAAGTAATAAATGCCTATCATATTTGAGCCATTACTTTGGAAGTCTACTTATTACCTCATTATACCCTATCCTACATAAAACAGAGGCCTTAAAAGAGCAAAACATTCTAATCTTACTTAACAAGAAGTTCAAAGATAGTAGAAGTTATCTGATATAGTATCTACCTATGATTTCAGTGTTCAAAGGTGCCACCAGGGTCCAGGTGTCACTCTCTGCTCTGCCATCCTCTGTGTATCGGCTTTGTTCTCACGCTCTTCTCTCATGTCACAAGATGGTGGCTGCAAGGATACATGTTGGATATGGGGTTATTTCCTCAGGTGGTGTGTCTTTTTTTTCATCCAGGGCAGCCCCTCATTATGTTCAATTAGCTGGAATAAATGAGTCACTTGCCCACAATTTGACAAAGTGGCCAAAGGGAATCAGATTGGCACAACTGGTTTAAACCAGTCATAATTCATCCATAGGGGTTGGACCTATACCTTTCTAACATCAAAGGATCTCTGCCTGTAAAATAAATTGGGGTTCTAGCAGGATGAAAAAGGGATGTAAGGATGATTGTTATGGAAGCACAGATTGGTGTCTGCCACACTCGTGTACCCAACTGTTTGCTGATATTTCCACCTATTTGGTACCCTGGGAATCATTTTTACCACCTTTATTTCTCTCACTTCCATATCCAATTTTAGCTTCTCACTATCCCCCAGTGCTGCCCTTTCTCTCTGTTCTCTGCTACAGCTATCTCTAGTCTACCCTTCTGTTCTATTTCATGGTCACTGGAGGGATCCTACAGAAACTCAAATCTGACCTCAACACTCCACTCCTTAAATGCTCCAGTGACTGGCTGCTGGCTACAGAGTAAACTCCCGTGTGTGAGCGCTAAAGCTCTTCATGCTAGGATTTCTGCTAACCAGCAATATGTAAGACACACACCCTCCCTTTATGTCTCTCCTTCCTCTGCCCAAAATACACTTTCCCTTCCTTTTCGTTGTCCAACCTGAAACCTTCATTCAGTCTCTTCAGAATCACTCTTTCCCTGCCTCCTCCCCAGGATTGACATTGGCCCTCCTTGCTCCCATCTGTGCCCTCCAGCTTGTCATGCTCCACTAGTATCCATGTCCTCAGTGACTCCAGTTCCTTGTCCATGTGTCTCTCTCCCCGACTACCCTGTGACCTGCCTGAGGACAGGGCCATATCTTATTCGCCCAGTGACTGGCACAAAGTCAACACTTCTGCAAATGGATGGAATAAAATCCTAAATCGGCACAATGCAAATGATTTGAAATGAGTCTTTTAAAGCCTTTTATCCCTGGGACTACCATACAATTTCATCGGTATGTTTCTTCAGGTTTTGCAAATAAATACTCCTCTTCATAGTGCACCCTGTTAGAAGATTAATTTTTTGTTAAGTAGGATTTCCAGATACCCACAGTGAGTTACCAACAGAGTACTAAAGTGAAAATGTATTCCTGGGATGAATGAGTAAGGAATTATGACAATATTATTGCTTAATAATGACAATGATAGCAGTCGATTGTTGGGCACTTACACTGTGACAGCACTTTGCACATATTTTAGAATTTAATCGTGGGGAAGGGGGTGTGGGGGAGGGATGGATTGGGAGTTTGGGATTAGCAGATGCAAACTATTATATATAGAATGGATAAACAACAAGGTCCTACAGGGAACCATATTCAATATCCTGTAATAAACCATAATGGAAAAGGATACAAAAAAAGATATATGTATCACTGAATCACTTTGTTATACAGCAGAAGCTAATACAACATTGTGAATCAACTATACTTCAATAAAATAAATTTCTAAAAATGACTAGGAAAAAATTTAATCCTCACTATAGCCTCATGAAGTAAGTGCTCTTACTATTCTCATTCCACAGAAAGAAAACGAAGGCTCGAGAGTGTAAGAGTTTGCTTGGGTTCACACAGCCGGGAAAAAAACAGAACCAAGACAGAAACCCAGTTCTTCTGATTCCAAAGCCTTCTTTTTTAACTAATCTACTGACCTCCCTTTAACTTCATCTACTGGGAAATGGTGAGAGTGTCTCAAGCATGTGAAAAGAGAGAGACAGAGGGAGATTTTTTTGGAAGTTCAGTCTGAGAATTAGATGTATTCTCCATAATGAAAAATCCCAGCGAAATTGAATGGTGGTGGGCAGATATGTGGAGAGTCACTCTGTGGATGGGCTGCTTCCATCCCAGAACTTCTCTGCCTGGAATTTCAAGGACTCCTTGAGGCAGGCGGGAATGTTAGCTCAGTGCTTCCCTAGCTGAATGTGCGTATCGATGACCTGAGGTGAGATCTTGCTGAAATGCAGACTGAGGACCCCAGCGGTACATCAGAATCCTGCATCTCACTGTTGAAGATGCTCACCTCTTTGAGCCACTGGCAGGCCCACCAGCCCACCCCACTGGGCCTCCAGTGCAACCCCGCCCTCCAATGGCCAGCCTCGGTGGAAGCTCAGCAATTCCCAGTACTCTGTGCCTGACGGGACCAGGGACCACTGCTTCATGGGGAGGCTTAGTTTTATCCAAATCTCTCTCCCTGCAGAAAACAAAAATCTAGGGCTTCCCTGGTGGTGCAGTGGTTGAGAATCCGCCTCCCATTGCAGGGGACGCAGGTTCGAGCCCTGGTCTGGGAAGATCCCTCATGCCGTGGAGCAACTAGGCCCGTGAGCCACAACTACTGAGCCTGCGCGTCTGGAGCCTGTGCTCCGCAATGGGAGAGGCCGCGATAGTGAGAGGCCCGCGCACCGCGATGAAGAGTGGCCCCCGCTTGCCACAATTGGAGGAAGCCCTCGCACAGCCAAAAATAAATAAATAAATTAATTAATTTTAAAAAAAAAGAAAACAAAAATCTACTTAAAAAGAAGTTAAATATCCATCTAAACATCTGTCACAGCCATCCTGTGAAATTAGTATGAGAATTGATTAGCCCACCAACCTCTAATGTCACCTTTTCTCTTCACACTTGCATGACCTAAGAAAGTCTCCTGAAATAGGGCTGGGAGATGTTTCAGAAGCTAAAAAGCAGCAGAGTGTGGCTGGGGCAGCAGGGGCGGCGCTTGCGCCGCGGTTCAGGGCTCACCTGCCAGGTGAGGCTGCCCCGCTTCCCCACTGGACCCTTGGCCTGCATCCCCTCTGAAGGAGCCATCCGTTCCCGGGCTTGGGAAGAGAACAAGAGGCGGGCAGCCTCCAGGCACCCTTAGTTAGCAAATGCCACTCATTCCCAGGCGCACCTTTCTCTAAATGGAGCAAAGGACACACCGCGTCCTCAATGACTTACCGTTGACTGACACCATTTTTTTCCACAGCGGGGCTCTTCTTGCTATGTGGTTCCTGCAATATCCTCTCCTCCCACACATTTTTTCCCCCTCAAAAAAAGCTTCTATTTTCTTCCTTGAAACCTTTTTCCTGGTTCCTTCCTTCCTTCCTTCTTTCGTTCCTTCCTTCCTTCCTTCATCTCTTACTTTCCAGCCATCCTTTCTCTAATGAGGTCAAAGATAGCCATCTGGTCACAGGTGACCTGTAGAGTATTTGGCTTAATTTGAGGACATGGAATTCAACATCCGGAAATCACAGGGGTTTCCGGGGTGGGGGGCTTGGGGACATAAATACTGAATGAGTTGCAGCAAAGGAATGGAGGAGGAAAAGGTATAATTATTGAGTACTGACCATGCACTAGTCTCAGTGCTAGTTGTTTTCACATAGTCTATTTCACTAACTCTGTACAGCAAGTCTGCCAGGCAGGCAGGTTGAGACTATTATCCCATTTCACAGGAGGAGAAACTGAGGCTTAAAGAGTTAGAGAGACTTCCCAAGCTTACACACCTGGTCAGGGACAAAGCTAGAATTCAAACCCAGGTATTCCAGAACCACTGCCCAAGTTCTGTCCACTGCACCAAGCTGTAATTCTAGATCCTGACACTTCTTAATTATGAAACTTCAACTTTCCCTCTTTAACTGAGAAGGAAATAGAGACCCCAGGAGGCTTAGGAACTTGCCATGGTGTGTGCTGACTGGTTGCGCCCTTTGCTTCACTGACAATAACTTCACGTGGCTCGTGTTTGGTGTATTAATGCGTTCCTGAGGGTTTCTCAGCCTCGTGATGACACCAGCATCACGCACCCTCTCTAAGTCTCAGTCTCCTAGTGTGTAAAATAAAGGCAATAATAGTACCTACCTCACAGGAACTGATAAGAAACATTCTGCACAGTGTGTGATTCATAATAAACACTTCATTGCTATTACCTGTTAGAATTGTTGTTGCTGCTGCTTTTATAATCAGTGCTGCTGTCATTATCATTGGTGCTCAAGATAAAATTCAATACCAGTGTGCTGCAGCCATGTATTCAACAGCGACTGAAGGCCTAGCTCAGTGGCAGGCACTGTTCTATGTATAAGTGACTGAGAGGCAGTCCTGCCTGTCATGGAGCTAACATCCTAGTCAGGGGGAGACTCAACACATAAAGAAATGGGGTGATTTCAGGCCCTGGAAAGCACTCTGAAGGAACTAAAACAAGAAAATGGGATGGAGTGACTGAGGCGTGGTGTGGGGAAGTCTGCTTCCACTTGGGAGTCAGGGAAAGCATTTCCAAGAAGTACACAGGAGCTGAGCCCTGAAAGATGAGAAGGAGCCTGTCAAGCAAAGGTGTGGGGAAGGGCAGGCTGTGCAGAGGGAACAGCCAGTGCAAGGGTCCTGAGGTGGGAATGAGCTCAGCATGTCAAATATGCTTTCTTGATTCCAGAAACCTTCTTACACCAAGTAGGGAGTATTTATAGCCCTTACAAGTACAGACAGACCCTGGAGCCAAGACTGCCTGGTTTCATATCCAGACCGTGACCTTGGAAAAGTCACCCAACCTCTCTATACCTCGGTTTCCTGATTTGAAAATTGGGAAAACAATAGTGAATATGAATTTAGTTCGACATGAAGACACTTACAACAGTTCTTGGCACACGATAAGCAGTTAATAGGGAAAGATATTGATATTATTATTATGAATCCTTAATACATACACAGCACCTGAACAATTCCTAAAAATAATCAGCAGTTAACAAGTGTCAGCTGTTGTTATTGGTGCCTGGCACCTAGTGAGCTTTCAATAATATGTGCACTGAATAGGGTTTCTCATGGTTCCCTTCTATCTAGATCAAGTGTAGAGGAAGGACTCTCCATATCATTTTATGATTTCATTTAAAAATGCATCAGTATAATCTCCATGGTCAAGGTGACTTTTGCCTATCAACATGTCTGCCTTATTGAATGGAAATGATGCTTTAAAAAATAAAAGAAAGAAAATCCAGTTACAAAATTTGGGGCACTCTTTTTGAAACTGATCAATTTTTGCTAAATGATTTAACTACTGTCTCCTCACTGACTTGCAAAGTGTGGTGCATAATATCTCTATTGCCTTCATCATTTCCTGAAGACGCTCATTCCCTTTAGGAGGTGAGATGCTGCTGTGGAAAGGTCAGTTCAAATTCGGCCCCCATGGAGCTTGGGTTGGTTTCAATGATTTCCCATCAATGTTTTTCTGGCTTCCATGTTATTACCTATGGGCTATTGGCCCTGGAAACACCATAACTCACAGCTGACATGGTTTTGATTCTGTGCCAATTGGAAAGTGCAAATTCCCCCACACAACTGTCAAGAACTGAGTTTTATGACTCCAAACCGAGAGGTCCTGCCTGCACCACGATGGTGCAGGTCTATTGTAGCAGGAGTCCCTGGTGGTGTTTCTCTGCTTGGGGGAACATTCCTAGCGGTGGAGCCCCCAGGCCTGGGCACTGGCCCTCCTTGGGCAGCCTCCCATTCCAATTTGTTTGGCCCTTCATAGAGAGACTGATTTTACAGATTCTCTATTTAGGACATCAAGATAGGTTGCCATGGAAAAATGACATCTTCTAATTAAAAACACAGAGAGGTCACAAGTTTCCCAGAACAACTAGGGCACAGATCCTAAGAGGAAAGAAATGAAACATCTGAAAAAAAAAAAAAAAAAAGTCAAACAAACCTCCAGAGCTGCGTCAGCCTGTAACTTTCCAAACCTGAATGAAATGCCTTGTGTAGACAGAACATGCTGAGTGGATAGTGTAAATTCACCCCAGTGGATGTCGATTTTGGCCAGCAAGGGCTCAGTTGGGCAACAGATCAGAGACGCTTAGGGAATACTGACCGAGGACAATTATTCAGGGCTGTCCTTGAAACTGTGGACATCTTAATTTGCCTCCTCAGGGCAGGAAGGGTACATGGAAGGGAAGAGCGGAGGACTCAGTAGGCTGCTCCTTTTTTTTTTTTTTAACATCTTTACTGGAGTATAATTGCTTTACAATGGTGTGTTAGTTTCTGCTTTACAACAAAGTGAATCAGTTATACATATACATATGTTCCCATATCTCCTCCCTCTTGGGTGTCCCTCCCACCCTCCCTATCCCACCCCTCTAGGTGGTCACAAAGCACCGAGCTGATCTCCCTGTGCTATGCGGCTCCTTCCCACTAGCTATCTATTTTACATTTGGTAGTGTATATGTGTCCATGCCACTCTCTCACTTCGTCCCAGCTTCCCCTTCCCCCTCCCTGTGTCCTCAAGTCCACTCTCTACATCTGCGTCTTTATTCCTGTCCTGCCCCTAGTAGGCTGCTCTTGGAGGGGAGAACACTCCTTCCACTCTCTGTCAATTTCCCTTCCTTGTAGCTTCCTCGTGTATTGAGAACAGCACCTGTAACGTGTTGTGCTAACTGCTGTCTCCCACACTGGACTGTAGTTTTCTCCAGGACAGGCATGTTATATTTATTTCCGGATTGCCAGTGCCCAGTATACTCTTTGGCACATACAACATGTACAGTAAATCCTTGTTGGGTGAATATTAATAAAAAATAATAACAGTTGTCATTTACTGAGCACACTGGGCATTGGGATATTATTAACCTTCTTTCACGGTAAACAAACTGCAATTTGGGGAGGCAAAGTAACTCACATAAATCCACCCTGCCAAGAAGTGACAGAGCCTGGATTTAAACCTGACACTGTCTGACTCCAAGGCTCAGGAATAAGTGAATGCTCATGGGCCTGATTTTCTCTCACTCAGAGATTGATGAACCAACATGTGGCTGGAGGGGCTTTTTGCCCTGGCTCCTTCTCCCTCTAGCTGACTGCTGTTGGTACTCTCTAGGCTCCAATAAGTCCTGTACTAGAGTAAGCAAGGGTAGAAAAACCCTGCACTTCAGTCTGGCTCTTTGACCAAGGCTGCTGTGAGAAGAGAAGCCCACAAAAGCAGTGGATGAGGACTGGGGGGTCCCGGTTCCTTTCTCTTCTCTCTTTCTGCCCATCCCTTGTTAGTGCTCCCCACGTGGGGCAGAGGGGAAACCAGTTGGGTTGACACACTCTTCATCACTGGACAGGTAGGTGTCCTTAGTGTGGACAGACTTTGGAATGGAACCCCATCAATAGTGAGTTGAATGGAGCAGGTTCTCATTTAGCCAACACCATCATGTTGCACAATTTTATGGACGCCACGGGCATAGAATATCATGTGAATAGCACCCCTGAGGTCTGCGTAAGAATGTTTTGGATATAATTTTTCAACTTTCAAGTATATTTTGCACTACACATTAGATGCAGTGGATCTTGATAACAGCATTAGTAGCCTTTAACAGTTTAAAAAGGACTTTTGCACACATGACTTCATTATTAGCCTGTGAGGTGGGTAATGCTATTAACCCCCTTTAGGAATGATGGAACTAAGGTTTGAGGCCTGAAGCACTTTCCCTCTCTCAGTCCTATTCAGAGAATTGTCCACAGACAGGAGGTACCTACAGAACCTGGAAGCTTGTCAGAAATGCAGATGCTCGGGCCCCATCCCAGAAATACTGAATCAGGACGGTTGGGCCCAAGAATCTGAGTTTTAACAGCTCTCCAGGTGGTTCTGTGCATAATACAGCTGCAGAAACTCTGCCCTAGACACAGAATAAGTGATATTCTCTCTCACCCTGTTCTGCCATGCTGGAGGTGCTGGAAAAAGTACAGAACAAGTCAAAACCTTGAGTACAAATCACAGGGTAACTTTTATTTGTTGAGAGAACGTGGACCAGGCATTTAACCTCTCTGAGGTTCAGTTACTTATTCTATAAAATAGGCATACTACCTACCTAACTTTACTGGGCGGTTGTGAAAATCAAATACATAAATGTAGGTTACAGTACCTTAAAAACTGTTAAATATCACTTACAAAAAATTTTTAGTTTACTATTATTGTACCCACAGTAATCATTTTATTATTATATTTTAAACATAGAAAAGCTAAGGACTAATGGGTAAACTGAGGTTTAAAATATATAATAATTCCTAGAAGGTTCCCATTACATAATCATATTCTGTAAATATAAAATTAATTTCACAGAAGAGAAAATGAAGGCCCATCGAGGGAACCCAAGCTGGTGAACAAGGACACGAATCATCGCTATAATGCCTTGTGTATGAGGAGGTGCCGCACTGTCTACCCACGGGGACCCAGCTTGGTAGAATGGAAAGAAGATGGGAAGCAGCCTCGGAATACCTGCATCTGCACCCAGGCTCCGCCACTCACAGGTCATTTGATCTCAGACAAGTCACTTCACCTCTAAGAGCCGTGTTCCTCCCACGTAAGCTTGAAATCATCTTTGTAACTAAGTTATAATAATAATGATTTATTTGATGTGAGGCTCAGCTGCAAGGATGTCTGTGAAAATGCTCTGCAAACTGCAATTCACTGTACAAACATTAATTGTTCTCTTTGCTGTTGCTGTTTACAGTAGGAGAGACGATATGGCGCGGAAGAGAGAAAACAATGGCTCCGAGAGGAATCTTTGAGGCCTGGTAGGAGGAAGGCTGGGAAGGGAGAAAGACCAGAAAAAAGGTGGCAGAGGGGGGGAAGGTTTTTTAGCTCCCTAGACACTGAGCAGCAAAGGAGGACAGCTCTCAGCTGTAGGGGAGCCTGGGGAAGCCCAGAGCTTGAGAGCAGCAGGTGCCACTCCACAGACACAAAATTCCCGGGCGGACCACGGCCACCCAGGGGCAGAGCATCAGACCATCAGAACTGGAAGCAGCGGGCCAAGGGGTCCAGCTCAGGGCACATCACAGGCCTGGCCCAGTGGCCCGGGACTCACATTAACAATGGCCTCAAATGTAGGCTTCTGATACTTTTTCCTGACAACTTTATAGAGTCACAGAGATAGTGACAGAACGAGCCTTAAGTGTGTCTCATCATTAGGCTGTGCCTATCTCGAGTGCACTAGGAATTCCCTTTTTATAAATTCTTTGATCATATTGTGGATATTGGAATTATATTTTTTAATAAAAATATTGACTTGTTACTTATAAAATGTTTAAAATAGACCGTAATTTTTAGGAATGTTTGGGGGCTGTTTTCATTTTTCAGTATATCAGGAGCCTCTGAGGAGCTCCAGTCAGGGTTAGCAGATCTAGAAATCCCGCTGCGACATGCGACATAGCTGGAAACTCTCACGTGTACATAGATATGCTTGCGTGTTACCTGAATCTTCCTACGAGAACTCTCTGTGTTTGCATAATATAATTTTATAACTGTACAGGGGGCTTCCCTGGTGGCGCAGTGGTTAAGAATCCTCCTGCCGATGCAGGGGACACGGATTCGAGCCCTGGTCCGGGAAGATCCCACGTGCCTCGGAGCAACCAAGCCCGTGCGCCACAACTACTGAAGCCCACGCGCCGAGAGCTCATGCTCTGCAACAAGAGCAGCCACTGCAAAGAGAAGCCCACGCAATGCAGTGAAGAGTAGCCCCCCGCTCGCCGCAACTAGAAAAAGCCCTCACGCAGCAGCAAAGACCCAACTCAACCATAAGTAAGTAAATAAATAAATTTATTTTTAAAAAATGTACAAAGCGTTTCTCCCTGCTTCACAACTTTATAAGTAAAGCAGATATATTTATCCTCATTGTTCTTATTCTCTATGGCGATGTAACAAACGTTCCCAAAGCAAGTAGGATAAAACAACAGTAAATTCACTTTGTGAGTGTATTTTGTGCATGTCTCTTCCATCTGCCCTGGGAAGAGACAGCTCAGCTCTGCGCCACTCAGCATGGGCTGTCGTGGCTCAAATCTGGGAACTAGAGTCACCTGGAGGCTTGCTCACTTGCCCACTTGTCTGGGGCCCAGGCCGGGAAGATTCAAACTGGGGGCTGGGACAGTTGGGGCTCCTCCATCTTTCTCATGTGGTCAGTTACTGATTGTAATAGAAGATACAGAGCATCTAAAAAGGCTGCTCATACAATAGATGCTCAGTAAATGACAAATACATGTTTTTGAATGTAACCCCCTAGAGAAAAAAAAAACATTGTAAAGTTATTGTTAACACCTTGGTGGAAAGTCAGGGAGAAGACTTGTGGTATGGTCTGATATCTGAAGGTCTGAGTGGTATTTAGTTATAGGTTGTTACCAAAATAGCTCATTCATTTTCTATTTTTGAATATGAGCACTGCTCATGGTTTTATTGCAGAAAACAGAAATGGACAAGGATACAGAGCTGATCACCTCAAATGCCCTGTCAAGAATTCCTAACTCCCAAAACGCATCCTTGGTGAAATGGGCAATGAGTAGATGCACATGTCTATGTCTGTGTGGGTTTTGTTTCCAAATTAGCTTGCTTTCCAACTCAAGCCAGGGTTTTTAAAACTCACTGTAGCTCACCCCACTATGTGACCCAAGATTTAGCTGCTAGGAATGAGGTGGCACAAAGTCAAATGGCTTGGTAAAGAGCAGAAAATGAGAAAGCTGCTCTCAGAGGCTTTATCCCCCTCTGCTTTCTAAAAAGCCAGACACACTTTAATTGGGTTTATATCTCTCAAAGCCAACACAGTTGTACTAACCTCTAACAGAAAGAGTTATAACGTAAAATTCACAAAGGATGCTTGTCTCGCTCAGATTTTTAAGTGCCGCGACTAATCAGGATGAGGGCTAGATGCATGCAAGTTCTTTTAGAATGCTGATCTATATTTTGGCAAATGTGGAGAATGCCATTCATCTTCACTTAATGAGAAGGGATCCTGTTTGAAGTCTAAAACCCCAACCTTCTAACCAGAACATAGCCTATCCAATGATCTTTAACTGTGCAACCGTGGTAAATTCCTTGTAGGTCTCCTGGTAAAATTAGCTTCAGTAGTTCAGTCTTTCTCTCTGAGAAAGACACATTCAAAGGTTTGGTTAATAGTATGAACAATGCTGCTTTTTTTCTTCCTGCAATTTCTTTCAAATAAATGGAGTTTAGGTTCTTGGTCAAGTTTTGCTGGCCCTGGAGGTATGGTCATAATAATAATAATAACAGTTAACACTTACCTAACACGATGTGCTAGACACTAGTATTTTATATATATTACCTCAGTTAATCCTCTCAATAACACTCTGAGGTAGGTACTATTATTATCCCAGTTTTGCAGATGAGAAAATTGAGGTCTAGAGTAATTTGCCCAAGGTCACATAGCTGATAAAAAGTGGAGCTAAAATCTAAGGCAAGGTGGTTTGGCTCCAGAATCAATGCTCACCGAGGACAGAGTCCTACTGAGCAAGATTAATGATTTTTTGCAAGGTAATGTTTTTATGTCTCTTGCTTCCTGCCTTTGGTGCATTTAGGGGTGTGAACAGAGGAAAAGTGTTTGCAAAGCTCCAAAGGGCCTGTCAATCACATGGTACTACCTTCCCTGTGGAAGTGTGAGTGGGCACATGACCCAGTTGGCCAATCAGAGGACCTTACCTAGGGGATTCACTGACTGGTTGGGGGTGGGCACTGATCAAGAAGGACCAATCAGAATTCAGAAATATGCGGGGATTCTAGAAGGAAAGATCTCCCTCCTGAGATCAAAGGTGCTTAGAGCCCTGTAAAGTCTTGAGCCACCAAGGGCCGTTTTGATCATCAGGATGGGGATCATTCCCGAGAATAAAGTCAATACAGAGAAAACCTGAACTGAGTGATGGGTGGGGAAAGGTGAAATTGATGACACTCTTCATCCAGCTGGGCCGGGATATCAGTCACCCCCACCTATGCTCTCTGACCTTCCAGTTACAGGAGCCAGTACATTCCTGATTTTGCTTAAGCCGCTTGGAACTAGGTCTGTCACTTTGCAATAAAGGACTACAGGGATTTTTTTTTTTTAACCAAAAACATTTAAGGGAGCTGTAGTGGGCAGAGCTGAGCTAGGATCGCCAGGCATAAGTTACAGGGAGGCAGATTTAGTTTAGCGTAAGTCTGTATTCAGTGACTAACATGTCATTACATGCTTCAAAACAAAAAAACACAAAAACTTTGTTGAATGAAAAACTGAAAATATGTTTCTAGGTCTGACCAGACTGTGGGTAGTGGTTATAGTTATAGTAATAACTCAAATTTCACTGGCCTATTGTATCCACATACATAGCTCAGATCCCGTAGTCCCCCATAATTATTCCCAAGTGGCTCTGGTGGCAGCAGACAATGCCCTCTGGGCCTGGCTGCTAGTCCACTGGGCCCTCCTGTCTAAAGCAATGAAGCTTCAGGGCCAACACTGGTAAATGGTGAGAGGGGAGGAGAAGACTGTGCCTCCTCGCTTCCCAGTGGGACTCTGTGATCTGTGCTGCTCCTGCTCCAAGTCCTACAGATTTTAAGTCCAGCTGTTTGTTTCGGTTCTACTTTCAACTTTTCTGCTCTTCCTGGAACTCAGACATTAATCTTACAGAGGCTGGACTGGAAGATAGATGTGAGTGACAGACATTGCGTTATTCTCTCAAATGCTCTTCAGCGCCAGGATTAGTGCTTTTTTGCTAGGTAATGTTTTTATGTCTCTTTCTTTCTGCCTTTGGTGTGGGTTGTCCCAGGGGACTTCTAGTGTCTCGGCAAGTGGACTTCTGACGGCCAACTTCATGGTCACTGAACGTGCCCACACTTGCATTATCTCACGTGCACTGCACATTAATTAGACATAAGGTTGAAAGACAGCGATGAAGTACAGACGGTCTAGAAGACTGCAAGATAGGCCCCTAGAGGACCTGACAGGGACTGAAAGTGACTTTCGACCAAGAGAAGAGAAGAGTGAGAGTAGAGGGGGAAAAAAACCCAAAATGATTCCTTCCAGTGACAAGGACTTCGCTTCCACCCTCTTCACTATTTCTGGCAACATCAGAGCAGGTTTCCACAGCTCTCTTGCTTCTTTAATAGTAGGCTTGTCAGACATTAGTTACTGCCCGTTAAACGATGATTTTTTTAAGCTAAAAATAAACATTCTCATACAAGTATGAAATGAACACACGTCAAAGAGTTTTTAATTCATTAAAGAGGGAACCAATAAGATGTAACAACAGAATTAAAGGAGCCTTCAAAAAGGGCACTCATAGATAGACCACGAAGAATATGAAATGAATTTACAAATAACTTCAAAATTGGTCCATGTTCACAGGGCAGTAGTTGAGTGCATCTCCAGGAGACACAATTTAAATTTCTTTGGACAAGAATTATTTGTGGAATGCTATCAGTATTCTACAACTTACATAGTTTTAAAAGAAGCTTAAGGACAATGAAAGGTGGAGGTGATTTGGAAGAGTGCCCTAGACAGGACAGGTTGTCATTATTTTTGCACATTCCAAAGTCTTTCATTCTTCCTGGCATGCCCCATCGGTTGGGGGCCTCCAGCAGACAGGATGCAAGGAAATCCGGATCAAGAGCCAGTTCTGGGGAAGAAGAGCCACTGTGCAAGTCTGACCAGTGGGAGATGGAAAGGAATATCGTTGCTTCCCAGATGGAAGGAATAAAAAGCTGTCCTGGGAAATGCTGGCAGAACTCCATAGGAGCCAACTGAGAAAGGAATTAAGATTTAGTGGCTGCAGGTAAGGTGAATGATTTTTGTACACTGATCACCCAGTAGCTTTGTAAGGTGGTAGAAAGGATCAATTAGACCTGGGTTTTCTGATTGTGTTTGGCAGAGCCTTAGGTCTCCATGTTGGGGTAAGGAGATGACCCAAAGGGATGGGGATCAGGGCCTTCCAACCCTTCCACTAACGCAGCCCCACTTTCATCTATTTTATATGCTTGAGGGTTGTATAAGATTTCACTTGAATAAAGGATTAAAAATTAAGTTAAAAAACAGTGAAATGTATGTGAAAATAAAGAGCTGGGCAAATAGTTGATACTCTTTTGTTTTATATTATGAGATTGTGTATTACACTGTAATATTTTATATTTATATTAAATAATATGAAACAAACAGGAGCTAGTTTCCCAGTCATCCCTATCTCCTACGATACTAAAAGAATACTAAGCTTAGGGCTAAGACTGTATTTGTCATCCTTATAACAAAGCTCCTCTACTCTTCATTAAACTCACAATTTTTTTTTTTTGGTTGCGCCACACGGCATATGTTATCTTAGTTTCCCAGCCAAGGATTGAACCCGTGTTCATGGGTAGAAATATTTCATGGATTCCTACAACCTGAAAATGAAGAAAAGCTTTCTAGTTATGACTTAAATCCAGAATCAATAAAAGGAAATAGCGATAAATTCAATGATTTCAAAAGGAAAAATAATTTTTTGCTTGGCTAAACAGTACTCCTAGATACTGGAAAATGAAAAGGATCAACAGCTCAGTAGAAAAATGAGCCAAAGACATGAACAGACAGGACTCATAAAAGGAAATAAAAATGGTCTTTCAGCATATTAAAGTTACTCAAGCACATTCATAATTAAAGAAATGCTAAATAATCGTACACCAAGATACCATTTCTCACCTATCAAGTTGGCAAAATATCCAAAAGTTCAATGACATCTTCTGATGACAAGCCTGTGGGGAACCAGTATCCCCTTCTTTGCTCTTAGGAAAGCAATAGCATAGCCCCTATGGAAGGGAATTGGCAACATCAAGCAAAATTACAGATGCACTGACCCATGGACCTGGCAGTTCTAGTTCTAGGAATCTATCCTAAAGATACAGTAATACAAAATAATACATGCACAAAGTCATTGACTGTGGCCTTATTTGAAATAAAAAGATTTGAATCAACCTGAATCTCCATTCTCAGGGGAATGATTAAATAAACTATGGTAAACCCACACAGTGGAGTACATGCAGCCATGGAAAAGATGATGAAGAATTCTAGTAGTTTTGTGGTGTGATCTTCATGATATACTGTTAAGTGAAAAAAGCAAGATGCAGAAAAATACAAGTAATATTCTACTATTTGTGTAAAAAGAGTTGAGTATAAACAAACATACATATTTGTTTACATTTGTAAAAAGAAGTACTGGAAGCATAAATTGAAGTCTAATAAACACAGTAAACCATGAGATGGGAGGGAATGTGGTAAAGGGACAGGAAGGCAGCAAGATTCACCCGAGTGCACCTTGCGCATTCATTTACCGTACATTTACTCTATACAGTTCATTTACTAGACAAGCTTAGTGTGATTTATTCTAAGGACAAAACTGAAAAGTAAAATAAGCATAACAACAGCAACAAAAAATTAAAAGAAATCTTAGGCTTTATTTTTAGTTATTCCCTATTGTTAGAAGTGACATTAGCATTGGCATTTTGAAGCTGTTTTCTGTTTTCTAAGATAGTTTTACAGTGTAAGATTTATATGGTAAGATAGTATAAGAGAAAAAACATAAAAGTATAAAATCAAAGATATTAGATAAAATTCCATAATATTTAAATTTGAATTATAAACATTAGTATAAACGTAGACTTCTATAGATACACCTATACATACTGCTTTTTTTTTTAAGGAATCTAAAGCTTTTTCTTTGCTTTGTCCACTAACAAACCCTGGAAGCAACATTAGCCCTGTAGAAATGAGCTTCCTTAGTGTCCAGATTTGGTTTCTAAATATCATTCTCCATGAAAAGACCTTGGAGTTCCTAGGAGAAATGGCTAATTCCAGGAGTGGGACAGGGAATGTATAGTATGAGCCTGACACATCTTGTCAGAAAGCAACAAAGCTATCAAAGGTTAATGGTGTACTATCAAAAGGACACAGAAGCCAGATTGAAGGGGCTCCCATGAGCCAAAGTTGGGACAATCTGTGTATCAAAAGAATTGATTGAGACACATTGACTTTATTTTTTTTAATAGTTAAAAATGAGAAAGCCTCACACTCACCTCTCAGAAAAAAATCTTAATTTGTCACCATTCAAGACATCTACTACACTGGTTTCTTACTCTGAATATTGATAATAGTGTAGGTAGAGTTAAACGTTTATTTATTTTTTCCTATAGGAGCTCTATTTTAGGTTGTGACAAATTGTGTTTTCCAAGGATGGCCACAATATCTTGCATCCCACGTGCTCTTCTACAATGTGACCATCCCACCTTCCCATCAAGAGGTGATGTCTATGTCCTCTCCCCTTAAATCTGGGGAAGCTTGTGACTGCTTTGACTAATAGATTGTGTTGAAAGAGATGCTTTGTAATTTCTGAGGATATGTCATAAAAGGCAATTCAGCTTCTGCCATGTCTGCTGGAACATTCATTCTGGAGCCCTGATCATCTAAGTAAAACAGTTCAATTTCCCTGAGTCCACCATGCTGTGAGGAAGCCCAAGCCACACAGATAGTCCATATGAAGGAACTCTGGTTAATAGTCCCAGCTGAGCTCAGGGTTCAAGTCATTCTGGCCCAAGAGCAACTTATGAGTGAAGTTGCTTCCAGATCATTCAAGCATCCAGTTGCTGAGTCATCCCAGCCTGCACGTCTTTCCAGTTGAGGGTCAGACAGTACAGAAAAGAGATGTGTCATCTCCACTGTGACCTGCCTGAATTCCTCACCCACAGAATCCACAAACAAAATAAAATTTTTGTTTTACACCGCTCTCTGGGAGGTTTGCTACACACTGATATTAACTGGAATGCAAGGGTCACTAAATAGCCCTAGTTAATAAGGGGAAGCTCTTATTTACAGAAGTCCCATTAATAAATTCGAAAAAAAGAGAAAGTCTCAATAAAATTCCAGTGAATAAACATAAAGTGATGAAAATAGAAATTGACATTTTGCAACTCCTAGTGAGATGTTCAACTTAGGTGATGTTCAGCTATGGATGCTAAAATCATTAGAGCAAAAATTGAAGGGAAACTGGATATTTGCAGGATGCTAGAACATCACCCCACTGATTACTTGCTGGTCTAAAGGGAAACGAATACAACTTTAAAATGCACTGATCAGACTGTCATCACTTAACCTCACTGATAAATTAATCTTATCATCACTTTTGGTGGAACACATATTATGTACATTTGCATGCAATATGAAATATGGTCCCCTGTGAAGTATTTTTTACCAAAAATATGATTAAGATCCAAATTTTAATTTAAATACAAAGATTAAGAGACTATGTTTAATGACATTTCCAGGAAGCGACTCAGAAGGTAAAAATTCTAATTGAAACGTGATGCAGTTTCCTCCACAAGTCGATGGAATAGAAAAAGATTGGAAAAAGAGGGAAGGATGCTAGGTTAAAAGGGATTCAAGAGCCATAACCACGAAATGCAATGTATGGACCTTGTTTAGATTTATGTTTGAGCAAATAAATCATAAAAAGACATAGTGAGGACTATTGGGAATTTTGAATATTGAACAGATATTAGATAATATTAAGGAATAAATGTTAATTTTATTAGGAGATTCTGATACTGACATTTTTAAAAGTCCTTATTGTTTAGAGATGCAAATTGAAGTACTTAGCTGTGAAATGTCTTTCTGTTTACATTTTTTAAAGAAACCTGATAATTATTTTTTTTAAATGTAAACAGCCTAAATGTTCAACTATCAGGAAATACCTAATTTGGTCACGGAACATCTTCTGGATAGAATAGTCATTTACAATTATCATTATGTAGATTAGAAAAATGAAAAGTGTTTGTGATTTCTGTTGAGTATGAGAGTACAAAATTATGGTTTCATGGTGACTTGAATTACACTGGGGTGTGTGTGTGTGTGTCTGCCTGCGTGAGTGTATAGTGTTATCTTAAAAAAATGAATCAGTCCTACATCATTTCTCATTTTCTTGTTGATTGGCCTTGGGCATGGCTTGTTGGAAGGAATCAAGACTGATGCCACCATGTGCCAGGCACTGTATCCGGATTCTCTGAGGGGACAGAGATCTTCTCAAGCATGGTGTTCAACATCACCTTGAAGGAGCTTCAGATCCTTAGGAGAACTCCAGATCATCTCTTGTGCACCTTATTATGTGTAAATACAGTATCTTTGCTGGCTACCCATTTAAAATATTTTAAAAACTAATGGAGGGACTTCCCTGGTGGTCCAGTGGTAAAGAATCCGCCTTCCAACGCAGGGGACGCGGGTTCCATCCCTGGTCAAGGAACTAAAGATCCCACATGCCGCAGGGCAACTAAGCCCACGTGCCACAACTACTGAGCTCGTGTGCCTTAACTAGAGAGCCCACGTGCTACAACTACAGAGCCCACGAGCCCTGGAGCCTGCATGCCACAACTAAAGAAGAGAAAACCCACACACCACAACTAGAGAAGAAAAAACCCTCATGACGCAACTAGAAAGAAGCCCACACACCACAATGAGGAGCCCGCGGGCCACAATGAAAGATCCCATACGCCTAAACAAGGATCCCGCATGCTGCAACTAAGACCCAACGCAGCCCCCAAAATAAATAAATAAATAGATAGATAGATAGATAGATAAATAAATAAAATATTTTTTTAAAAACTAATGGAGAGAGACTGCCAAAGTTAGCAAGAGAGCTATGCTGAGATTCTTGGTCACGTGAAAGTCGACAGTGGCAGGCTCTTTTTTCCCTGCTCTAAAGGCCTTAATGAAGACCTCTGGGCAGAGGCTGAGACCCTGGAAGAGTATAAGGCAGGAGGGAGACAGTCTGATGAACTCACTTTTCCACCATCACTTGGCTCAGGATTCGTGAGCGTTGTCCCTGTTCCTTCCCACCCTCCTCATTTCTGCATCTTTCCCCAGAGTGGAAATGCAGTGCTCTCCTGTCCAGCCCCACCAGTCCTATGGCAAAGTTTCCTCAACAATCATCATCCACAGAAAGGGTGCCTGCATACTAATACTTATGCTGGTCATTATTTAAGGTGTATTTGTATTTCAACAGCAGTTAAAGCATGAAATCAAAGAGTTGTTATTCTGGTCAGCAAGGTTCTAGTTAGTTAATAGGCAAAAATTTATTTTTAAGGACTTATGTCTTCTCAGAGCTCCTGAATTCATACTGCATTGGTGGTTGCCTCCTCTTCTTTCAGGTAAAGTTATCCTGGCTTAAGAAATTTTGAAAAATAGAAAAAAGACACTTTTAGAGATTTATTGAGGTTGTTGATTAAAAGGTGGTTTGGTATGGTAAGAAGGCAATTACTACAGGTTTATTTATTTCTTCAACATTCAGAGATTTTACTGAGTGCTTATCACATGGCAAGTGCTGTGCCAGGTCCTGGAGATTTTATCCTCTACTACTGAGGAAAAGAGGTACATAAACAGATGAATTACAATACAACGAGGTATTGATACATAACAGAAAGACATATAAAGTATTACCGGAACACAAAGCAAAAAGCAACAAACTCTGCCTAGGTACGTCTGGAAAGATTTCACAGAGAAAATGACATCTGAGCTGGGTGACAAGGACAATTTATTTAACCACTCTGGGCCTTGACTTATCTTTGAAATGGAAAAATATATGGAAGAATTATAGTTGAGACTCAAACAAGCTTTTACATGATATAAAGTGTTTGAAATAGTGCCTGAAAGGTAGAAATTATTCAAGAAATATCAAATATCGATATCCAGATAGGAGGAAAGAGAGGTGGAAGAAAATTTACCATGAAGGAGTTAAAAACATTCTTGTTAGAAGGAAGAGCACGGGCAAAATATAGGGTCATGGAAGAGCACGGCGTATTAGGAGAACAGAAAGCAGCTGAGAGCAACCAGAGCGCGTGGGGGCTTGGAGGGGGGGGTGGGTTTGGAGCCAAAGGAGGAGGACCCTTCCCTGCAGGGCTGGTTCACTGATCCACACTGGCATGGCCTTATCTGCTGGTTGGTTGATTTCTTGAGTACCACCTCTGCCTCCTTTACATTAATTATAAAGGGGAGTGGGGAACAGATTGGAGTTGATTTTAAACAGAGAAGAACTACGCAATAGGGCTTTTTTTTTTTTTTAAAGGAATATAACTCCAGAGCAGTGAAGAGAATGCATTAGAATTATGTGGGTCGGTAGCCTGGTGAAGAAATATAGGTTTCATTAGCTTGTGCATCACCTTCTAGCTACATGAGTGTTTTGTTTTGGTTTGGTTTTGTCTCCCCTGTTACACTGTGAACGACTGATAGGCAAGGATCACCGTTTTATCTCCAGCACCTACATTATTTCTTGCTACAGAGTAGATGCTCAATGATTACTTACTGAATAAATTAATAACAGAGGGAAGGAGATGAAATGTTGAAACCCTGAACTAAGACAATGATGGTGCAGAGGGAGAGAAGGGGCCAGATGTGTAATTCTAAAGTAGGAACAACAGACTTGGTGGCCAATCCAGGAGTGGGAAATGAGGGTAATAAAGCACCTTTATTACTTAATAAAGTAATAAAGTATTGTCAACTAGATCCCTCATTTCAGCAGCGGAGTGAATGGTAGAAACGTTCATAGACACTGCCCACAGAGGAGATAGACATGTTTCAAGGTGAGATGATAAACTCCCTATAAAAATGGAACACCGGCCTTGGTCAGGGTAAACAGTTACTCAAAGAGTGTAAACTGAAGGCAGCAGGAAGGTCTCCTATGGCAGAGACTACAGGTTGTCACCCCCATATTTGTCCTTTGTGTTCTCTGTGGTAATAGAGTGTTGCCTGGATATATGGCTACCCAACTAAAGACTCTATTTCCCAGACTCTCTTGCAACTAGGTATGGCCCTTTGACAAGGTTCTAGAAAATCAAAGGAGAGAATAGGCAACTTGAGCAACTTCCATTTAGTGCCACTAGAAAGCAAAGGCCAGCCCCTTCCTTCCCCTGTCCTGGTCCTGCTGGAGGTGGTAGGACAGACGTGGTGGCTGGAGCTGGGACAGGCTTCCCGGACCACAAGGTGGAGATGCATTTTCAGGATGGCAGAGCAATAAGATGGAAAGATCCTAAGTCCTGGACATTGTGAACTACCATATTAGCCCTGGCTGGCCAGGCTTGAACTTTATGTGAAAAAGAAAGAAATCTCTACTTTGGTTAAGTCACCACCATCTTGGCCTTTGTTACAGTAACCAAGCCTGTATTCTAATATTCCTTCCCAGACAAAGTAATTCTTCCACACCAGTGATGCAGCCTGAAACTCCACAACTGAAGATTAATTTCTTTGGATGAAGCATTGTTCTCCTTCATCCCGAGGAAGATAAATGCGACCAATTATCAATTCACATTAAAGACTCAACTAAAACTTTCTACAGTGAAATGGGATCCTGAGAGGGAAACTAATGGACAGCTAATAAGGGATCAACCCTTCTTTTTGGACAATGAGAGGTAAGAATGAAAAGATAAATATCTCTGAAAACAATAATCTACACTTTCTGAACTTATATAGGCCATATAAAGAGAGAGGCTTCAAGTGCCCAAAAGCACCCTTCTCCTGTGATCTAATCCTGTCCAGGGTTTGTCCTGCTAGGGACAGAGAGTACAATGAGACTTCCAGACACAAGAACTCACTGTTGATTAGATCAACATGGGAAGACTTTATGGTGGGGGCTGGGGGATGGACACACGGTGCAAAGAGAGAGACAAGTCTGACCCAAACTGACATTTTTGTGTAATGGAAGCAATAAATGTCATAGTATAATTTTTAAACTGGTGAAGAAGCCAAAAACCCTCTCTCTTTCTTTTCTTCTTTTTTTTTTCTTTAGCTATATTTGGGTGCCAATTATACAGAGAAAAGGCAAACTCAGTTTGTTAATGTCAGACTATAGATACATATGATCTGGCAAAGGGCAATCCCTTTGCAATTTTGGAACTTGTCATCAGGATTAATGGACCTGGAGCAAAATGTCTAGAGCAGTGTTTGGTCTTTCAAAGATCCTGGAGCTCACATCCAGCAGGTCTGGGCAACCTCTCAGAGCTGGTCAGGCACATTGCCATGATTCCATATCTCTTGGTGGATTTCCAGGCCTGCTGCTCCATCTTTCCTCCCCAACACTACAGAAAAGTTCAGAAAGTGCAGGTTACTCCCACCGGTCACCTGGCAGATGCCCAATCTCCCTGTGGAAGATGCTGGCCTTGAAAACAGTGAGTGGAATGTTGCCTGGAATGACTTGTAGTTTTTCTCTTTGCCATCTGAGGAGCCACTGGCAGGGTGATGACCCCCAATGCAGAGAAGGCTACCTCTCCTGCGTCAGTGGTAGCACCCTTTCTTCTCAGATCACTCAGTTGCTGGGGGCCGTGGACTAACATTGATGTACCTGTTGTCATGGAGACCAAAATAGTTATCTGGAGGAAAGGTCCAGTCTCCCTCAAAACCTTGCACATATTCTTGTGTTATGAGAATATTATTTATCTTCTCCTCTAGAAGATAAGAGGGCCGAATCACACTCAGTATAATCCTCCTATGCCAACTATCACAATGGAGTTTAAGTTTTGAAGACATATATGTTATTCAACTTTGTACCTGCCTCCTCTGCCTGTTTTAAGAACTAATGATACTCCTCCCTTTTCTAGTGTGTTTTCAGTGAATCTCACCTTTCGGTGCATCTCTGAATTATTTGTGAGGCTCTTTAAAAGTAGACTTGCCTATGCTCTGTCCATAGATGCTCACTGTGTAAGTCTAGAGGGGGCTCTGTGCTATGAACAACTGTTGTCGCTAATTTGCCCAACACTCATGATCAGTTCAGGTGAAACCACCTCATTTGCCCTTGGGAAACTACACCCATCCCCCCATGCTGCTTGGAGGAGGTGTTAAGTCAACACACCATCACCCTGACCAAGGTATGAGCATGGGACCAATTAAGTAATCCAGACTCTCCCAGGATCCAAATCCTGGGCGGAGGAAACTCTAATGAAAATTCATTGCCCCTGAAGTTAACTGCACATTATGCCCACACAGAACCCCCAGAGCCACCAGTCTCATCCTTTCCAAGGACGGGATCTTCTGTTTTCCGTCAATTCTGTGAGCATTCCATGTGTTTCCAATACATTTCTTGCTTGCTTAATGTTAGCCAAAGTAAATTTCATGTTTATAACCAAGTAACTCTGACTTCCACACCTGGACATCTGTGATTTTTAAAGCTCTGCAGGTCACTGGCCTGTGGAGTTGAGCTGAGAAGCACTAGCCATCTGTGTATCAGGCTCTGTGCTAAGGCTCTACACACATTTTCTCCTTCATCCCTCACAAAAATCCAATAGGGGAAGAAACAGAGGCCCAGAGAGGTTTAGTACTTCACCGTAGGTCACATAGTCAGTAAATGTTTAATTCCAAGATTTGAACCTATTTACTTCTGAAGCCTCTCAACCCCATTGATATATTGCCTTCCAGTGGTGATATCCCACTCTCTTGGACTCCCATGGCCCTTTGACTCTTTTTAAACTTTCATTTTCTACCCTTTATTATACCCATTATGTGTATATCTAGTAATCTGTATTATTAGACCATAAGCTCCTTGAGGTCAGGTAAAAAGTAGGATATACCTTTATGTGGCCTAATATGGTACTTTTTGTTCTTCTATGCTACACACAGAAATTCCCCTATATTTGGTGAATGAATGAATGAATGAATAATGGTTACTGGTTACTACACAGGGTGAATCAGTGAGTGACCAGCCATTGATGAATTCACCTACCATAGTGGGGGAAGCAGGAAGTGTTGACATGGGCTTACGTAAACATGTGGCCACAAACGCATTTCTTCCTTTCGAGACTTATCAATTAATGACTTTCCCTGACCCTGGAAGTTTTTCCTTCTTCTGCTCCTTGGTTCAACATCCAAGCTGAGCTAACCTTTTCCAGACATCCTCCTCTCCTCCCTGCCCCAGGTCTAACAGTTGAGGACAGGCAGGTAGGATGACTCATTCTCCGTAAGCTTAGAGAACTTCTCTTGGTCACCCAAATATAGAATCTGGATGAGCCAGGGCAATAGGCTGGAGAGAAACTAACACTCAACCTTACAATTCTCTGGGTTTTACAAATTTGCCCACTTTAGGAAATGCTACTAGCTCCTCTAGGATAGTAATTTATAACATACTGAGTACATATCTTTAGTTTGCCTCCTATCTGTCACTTAAGTGAACTGAAAGAGAATCCAGATATTGGTGCCTGACCATAGCTCTGGTTCTGATGAGAAGCCCCTTCAGCCATCCATCCGTTCACAAAGTATTGAGCACCAACTTCATCCCAGGCTTTGGGCTTGCTGCTGAATTAATAAGACAGAGTTCCAGTCCTTAAAGGAGCTCATACTCAAAATAGTGAAGACCAACCTATAAACAGGCTATTTCAACACTGTGTGATAAGGGCTAAATTGAGATGAGCACAGGCTACTTGGGAGTGGAGAGGAAGGATATAAACCTGGCCCTATTACATTGAGTGGGGTTGCCTAAGAGAGGGTGTGTTTGAGAAGATAAGCCAAAACTTTCCTGCTACAAAGTAGCTCCCTTTAGACTTTTACTTAAGACAACTCCACCAAAAAGTCTTTTACCCCAACTACCCCCTACCCCAAACACTTTGCCCCCCACTGCTGGTTCTAGATTGTACGTGACCACAGAACAGGATAGGCCAGTTAAGAATGGATAAACTGAGATGTCAGGGGGTCATCTGACCTTGGCCAACATTGACCAAGTACTTCCTACATGCCCGACAGGATACTGAGAAATTCACCAAAGTAGCTCATTGAATCCTAACCACAGATGGATTTCATAGGATAGGAATTTTGACTGCCATTTTCTCGATGAGTAAACTAAGGCTCAAAGCGGCTCAGGAACTTGCTCACCATCTCACTGGAGTGGAGCCAGGATGCAAGCCCAGGTCTCTCTGACCTAACGGCCCTTATAACCACTATGTATCTGCTTCCCAAGCTCAGGCCTGTAGCATATACTTTATTGATGAAAATTTCACCCAAGAAAGACTTCACAAATCTATTTTGGAAACAAATGATATTTTAGAGTTTTGTTGTAAATCTCCACCTGCCCCAACTCAATTCTTAAAGTTGCAAAACAAACAAACAAACAAAACCAAAAAAAACAAAGTTCAATTTAGGGACAATTTCCAGTGCACAAGATGGTGCCTATAGGCCTGAACAAGCTGGTGGAGTCTGAGGAAGCCCTTTCCATGGTGCAATGAGCCAGGTGACAATTGTACATGCCAGGCCCAGCTCCAAGACCCCCCCTTCTAGAAGCCTTTCCAGATTCCCTCCATGAGGGTAAATCTCTCCCACCTACTCGTCCTGACCTGTCTCTACTGGGAGTCTGCAAGCTGTGGACACCAAGGCAAGTTTTTCTTACTCCCCTGTGTATTTCCCCTGTGGCCAGATGGGCGCTAGCACGCAGTAAGTCCCCAAGAAATGCCCATGAAGAGTATTGAAGATTTTGGTAACAGTAGACCCATTCTCAACACAAATAATTGCATCCTTCACCACTCAGTCCTTCAAATACTTGCCTGAAATATAAACTAAAGGAGGAGGAGCTCCCTCCTCCTCCCCAAAGGACCCCTGTGTTTTTTATAAAAGACTTTGCAACACACCTTTACCTACATTTTTCTGAGAGCAGATGAGTGGCAGTCAAAAAGACATTTAGCTGTGATTTGAGACACACGTTATGATCAAGCACAAACTATGCTATTTTAAAATTAGAAAATTGCGGTGCCACACACACACACGCACACACATTCTTGATTTCAAAGGGCTTGTTTATTTCCTGAGTCTCACAAAAATGTCAGTCTGTAAAATAACCTGAAAAAAATCACCTATGGCAAATTTTTGCCAGACTTGGATCTCAGAAGCGCTGTCACCCTCCAAAGTCAGTTAGAAAGTCTGTGGTACGTAATTAAATCAAAGTCGTTTGTTATTATTGCCTCGCAGAGTCTCTTCAAAGCTTTGAACCTCAGTGCATTAGCCTCTACAGCCAAACCATTTCACCAGCCACTCGGCATTTGTTTATGCCTGCTGACCCCCAAGAGCTCCCTTTGAGGGGGCCTCTCAAGCTGCCTCTCTCTCACCTCCATTGCTCTAAACGTGTCCAGATGGCTCTGGCTTGCCAGCTGGGTTTCAGAGCCCCAGAGAGAAAGCCTAGGACATTTTAAGGATAGAGTGGTGCATTGCTCACTCTGAAACACGATTTGGGATCTTTAGAATTTTGCTGTATCTTTTTATTGAAAATCCCAGGCAATTGGTGGGAATACATCCTGGGAGAGAAAAGTGAAGCCGTTCTGCTCGATGCTTCATCTGTGATGCTTGTGCTCGACCATAAAAGTCTGCAAGTTCCACGAAGATCAGAACCACATCTGTCCGGTCAATGTTGCATCCCCGGTGTCTAGACAGGGTGCTGAGACATAACAGGTACCCCGCAAATGTTTGGAGAATGACTGAGTAGCTGAAAAGAGAATCTTTTCGTAAGCTCGCAATGTCGCCACTGGGACAGATGATGATGACTAACCAGTTTCATTTCTTTTCCCCACCAAACTGAACAGCCAGGTAGACTGGCTATCCAGGTATCCGACACAAGCCTTGAGCTCTGTCATTCAGGTCTGACATTGGTCCAGCACACAAAAGAGACCCAATGTCAAACTTCTGAGTAACACATGTAAGAATAGAATTTGTTTTCTCTTCAGCAATATTCAGTAGAACTGTCCGTGATGATAAAAATATTCTATTTAAACAGCCACATGTAGGTTAGTGGTTCCCATAGCGGACAGCACAGCTGTGTATATTCTAGATTAACTTGTCAAATTTCTCAAGAAGGAGCTGGGAAATAAGTGGTCAGTTCCTTGTTCACTACAAACTTTTAGGTAATCAAGCCTGTCTGGGGAACATTCTGGTTAAGAGGATTGCAGTTCCAAGCCCCACAAGCTGAGGCGTGAGTCTCAGAGCCCTATCCTGATCACTTGTCAGCTGGACATACATGTTATCTGCGTTTTTTGGTGCAGTCTGAGGCGAGCGTGATGATCGTGAGCCCTGCTCTGTGCAAGTTCTGGGCATGTCTCAGGTCCACGGCCCCAATCTGCCACCCAGCCCCTGGTCAGTCAGAGGTGAGGCTGGGGACAGGAGTAAGCCCTTGGCAGTGGTTCTCAACCTCTAGAGTGACCTAGAATCTGCATATCTAGCTGGCACCCCAGGTGATTCTGGTGTCATGGGTCTTCAGACCACACTGAGCAGCACTGCCAGTGGACAGGTTGCTATGCAATGTCTCTGACTGAAGAGTAACCCTGGGCAGGTCACCAATCCCTGGGAAACTGCGTACACCTCACCAGTCCCCACTCGTGCATTACCTGCCCCTACCTGCGGGGTCCTTCTTCCCTGCTCCACCGGGCAGAATCTTCACCTTCAGAATTCTGCCACACGCCACCTCCTAGGAAGTGTCTCCTCGCAGGGCACCCACGCCTCACTTGGCGACAGGCGTGAGCTGGACGGTGAGAGCCGCAGGGCAGGGTGTGGGCTCACTCATCTTTACAGTCGCAGTGCCAAACCCGATGCCTGGCCCGGCATGGGCATTTCCCACCCCAGACCCCCTGTTCACATTTCTCCGAGTTCTCTCTTTAAAGAGGAGTGAGTACGTGCAGCAACTCATCCTTCAGACGTTAATGCTAAACCAGGCCCCCAAGCAAATGAGAAGATCAGACGAGAGAAATAAAAGCAGCTTAGACACGGGTGAAAGGCTTTAGATTTCTCATGCTAAGTGTTTATTCCAGTTGAAATCCAACTTCAGATCATAATCAAAGGCCCCAGGCAGTGTAGGGGTTTGGAAGGGTCCCCAGGGTGGATTTCATGGACTCTGGACCATGCCATACTCCTCTTCTCCAACTTGTGCCAGGGCACTGGGGAGCAGGGCTCACAGCCAACCCTGCCACCCCTAGCACACGCTCACACCAGGCCTCATTTCCACTGATCTCCCACCGCAACTGGCTGGGGTCATTGTCCACTCAGATCCACTTGCACAGTGGAACTGTCAAAAATTATGGTTAACTTATTCAACTTTGTATATGAAGTGCCTTCCTGATTGGCCTTGTTAACCCTCATTGGGAAGGGAAGAAACTTCCCAGGAGTGGGGAAGATGGGGTTTAAGGTGATCTAGATCAGTGGTCCCCAATCTTTTTGGCACCAGGGACTGGTTTCATGGAAGACAATTTTTCCACGGACTGGGGCGGTGTGGGGGGGACGATGATTTTGGGATGATTCAAGCGCATTCCATTTATTGTGCACTTTATATCTATTATTATTACATTGTAATATATAATGAAATAATTATACAACTCACCATAATGCAGAATCGGTGGGAGCCCTGAGCTTTTTTTCCTGCAACTAGATGGTCCCATGTGAGGGTGATGGGAGACAATGACACCCAAAGTGTGTTGCTTATGTCCAGTCTACTCCATAAGATGCAGCTTAATTGTCACTTGCCACTCACTGATAGGGTTTTTGTTTTTTTTTGTTTTTTTTTTTTTTTACTGATAGGGTTTTGATATGAGTCTACAAGCAATTGATTTATTATGGGCTCTGTGCAGTCAGACCTCTCTGCTAATGATAATCTGTATTTGCAGCCGCTCCCCAGCGCTAGCATCACTGCCTTGGCTCCACCTCCAATCATCGGGCACTAGATTCTCATAAGGAGTGCGCAACCTAGATCCCTCGCATGCGCAGTGCACAGTAGGGTTCGCGCTCCTATGAGAATCTAATGCCGCCGCTGATCTGACAGGAGGCGGAGCTCAGGCTGTAACGTGAGCGATGCGGAGCGGCTGTAAATACAGGTGAAGCTTTGCTTGCTCACTCGCCCCTCACCTCCTGCTGTGCAGCCCGGTTCCTAACAGGCCACGGACCAGTACCAGGACACAGAGTTTGGGGACCCCCTGTTCTAGATCATTTCTCCTCTTCATTTCGTCTTTACATAGCTTATTGGGGAGGGAGAACGACTGTTCTCAGAGACCAGAGTTGGATCGCAGGTAGGCAGAGACATAATGGCCTTAGCTCCACTTTCTTGAATCCTGTTACCACAAGCTTTTCATTAGCTTTTATGTACTTCACAAGCATTTACTGAGGCCCGACTGTATGCAAGGCACCGTCGCAAGCACACTGAAGAACATAAATAAGTGAACATGGCCCCCACCCGCCCCAAGGAGCTCACAGTCCAATGGAAATGCTGCCAACTCATCAGCATGTTATTTGTGGCTAATTTTTGCAACCAGTGCTGTTGATGTTTTTTCCCCTTCTCTCCTCAATTGGACTTGGAGCTGATCTTCAGTTGGCTTTGATGTTATCAAGGGCAGTGCTTCTCAAACTGTAAGTGGTGAAAGAATAGTGTTTTCCCCCCAATCCATTCCAGATCAATGCTCTTTAAAAAAATACAATAAAAAATGAATCACTAGCAAACTGAAATCTTAAAAAATAACTAAAGAGAAGCCCAACTTGGATGCCACTTGGATGTTTCAGCAATATCAAATTTCTAAAAAAAATGTTCTGAAGACCTCCTTTGAATTCCTGTGCTTGTTTCACTGCCGTGAGGTATTTTGCAGAGGGGCATGGACCACAGCCCACACTTTGAGTAGTTCCAATCTAGGCCAGAGGGAAGGCAGACCACTGTAACACCTTCCCCTTTCCCAGGAACTTGGCAGCCAATTGGACATCATGCTCTGGAAGATGGTGCCAGCCAGCCCCGGGTCCTGTCCACCGAGGCTTCCTACCCTCACAGTCAGACCTCTGCTGCAGTGCTCAGCCTCAAGTCACTGAAGCCCCCCTCCACATGCAAGAGAAACCAACGGTGGCCTGGGCCATCCCCCCTCCTGTACTGGAGCCCAGGATGGGTGCAATATATGTGTCACTTTCTTGTAACCACCCAGGGAGATGTGCGTGTTATCCCTATTTTTATACGTGAGAAGCCTGAGCACAGGGAAAGACAAACAACTCAAAGCACACAGCCAATGACTGGCAATCCTAATACTCGCTCCCAGGGCTCCTGACACCAGAGTCTGGCTCCCCCACTCCACTGTGACACTTCTCTGAGACTGCAGGGTTTTTATTAGAGTCAGCGGTGGTGCAGATCAAGAAAGGGCAGTCAACCTATGGGGACGTTTCCAGGGGCCCAATAGTGGTGTGAGTGGGAATTGCTGTAAGAAGGAGTAGAGCTTGTCAGTGGGAAACCCTAGAAAACCCACATTCCCCCCAAATGAGAAAACCCAGCCCTACTTGACAGCCTCAGGCCACCCCTATCCTGCTTGGTCTAGGATGGAAATGTTCTTCCCCAGAGGGAATGCGGTACCCAGGACCATATAGTGAAGTGCCACAGTGTTCCACCCATGACAGAAATCAGGACTCCAGGGGATGAAGGCAGAGCTGTGTTGCTATGGCAATGAGATAGGCTTGCATGGGAAGGTGACGACCTGCCCCACCTCCATCTCTATCCTTGAAACTGACCTCGGGATCTCAAATTATGCATACTGCCGTGAGCTCATATCATAGCATGTCACGACAGGGGTGATGCTGTTGATTTTGGAGAGGGCATATCATCCCCAAACAGCCAGGGGTGTGTCTCTGTACTTCTGGGTAAACAATCACAAACTCAACACTGTTCTGTGAAGTCAGCCTTTCTCCTAGTCTCTGGACCACTCCTTTCTCTGATGATGACTATGGGTAGAAAGAAAGAGGCTGATGGGTCTCTGAATTCTGTTCTTAGCCTTTCTGCCCCTTCTTCAGAAGTTTAGGCAGATAGGAGTGTGTGTGTGTGTGTGTGTGTGTGTGTGTGTGTGTGTGTGTGTGTATGTGTTGCTTCAGGGGTAGGGGAGTGGAATGTGCTTTCTGGTAGAAGAAGCAGACTTGTCTATGGGAGAGAGGTAAGTGCGTGTGAGGGTAAATAGAAGAAACATGTGTGTTCATGCACAGGCCACTGTGTGACCCTGTGTGTGGCGTGGGCTCCTCCAGCTACATTTCAGGCCTTGTCAGCTCCCGCTGCAGCCTGAGGGCCCTCCAGGATCTAGCCATGTGGAGGCCCTGCTTCAGCAGATAGCCGGAAGGGAGGAGATCTACCTGTCTCATGCTTCTTGGCCTGGGACTGCTGTTTGCAGGACTCTGGGCTTTGCAGTTATGAGCCCTTGGGAAGGCATGGGAATATGCATGGGACAAAAGGGATCTTTCTGCCTCGTGTGGCTCCCAGCCTGACTAGACCCGCTGTCCTGATTGGAGGGAAGCTACAGGGCAGATTGGAGGCTGTGAAGGGTATAGACATTATTTGCCCCAGGGACCCCCATCTCTCTCTCCAGATCCACTATGGGTAGGCTTAGAGACGTGGGCACCTAGAGCTGCCCAAACCCAAACCCACTTCTTCCTGGAATCTCCAAATAGTGCCCAAGGAGCAAGGAACCAGGAGGGCCTGGGCATCCCTTGAAGGGGGAAGGTGGAGGGGGCTCTCTTCCTAGGTATCACCCCTTGTGGTGAATCTGTTACAGTAGTAGTGGGCTGGCCATATACCACTGGAAGAATATGAGCGGGCGGAGTGGAAGGGGTTGGGATACAGGGAGTCATTCCAACATCACTTTTCATATTTTAAAGGTCAGTTTTTGAGTGCCTACTGCATGCCACGCACAGGGCTGCCTCATTTCATCCTCACAACAACTGTATGAGGTGGGCACAATATGCCCATTGTACAGAAGAGAAAACTGAGACTCAGAGAGGTTGAGCAGTGTGCCCCAGGTCACATAGCTGGAAAGTTACAGAGCCAAGAGTCGGACTCCCACATTCTCACTCCAAACACACGGCAGTCTCCCTTTGTCTGGCCCACACCCTTTTAAGCAGAGCCAACCTTTTTCCTGAATGAATTGTCTTGGGAGGGAGGGCTGGCAGTCAGCCTAACTCTGTCTCATAGATCTCCACACTCCTTTGGTGACAACCAAGGTGAAGCCACCTATCCCCAGAGCAGTTCTCCCCTCGAACCTCACCAGGCGTCAGTCAAGGAGCTCTTGCCCCCTCCGCCCTGCCCCACTCCCACCTCCTTCTCCCTCCACCTGCAGCTTCCAGGGTCCAGGCATAGGCTCAAGAAGGTGAGGGACAGGAGTCCAGGGAAAGCTAGTGTGCCCTTTCTCACCTTTAGTGCCTCCTGCCAATCCCCACCTTCCATTTTAAAAGACATCAGAGCCCAGCGTGGTTCCATGCTTGGCTCAGAGCTGGAAGTCAGGGGCAGGGCTTCCTTTCCGTGTTGGGGGTGCTAGGACAGGACAAATCGCCCCCATCTTCACCACGTTTTTGTTTTGCTTTCCTGTGGTTTCTTTAATGTCTTTCGAATATGGTCTTAACAACTATTCCTTCAACATATTAACTTCATAAAATGTTACCAAGTACCACTTTCGACACATTTATGTCTGTTCTCTCCCTAAGCCTCTTAAAAGACAACAAAGGAACAAGAAAGGTATAAACCCTCAAGGATGAAGAGCAGGGAGAGGAAACCATGGCTAATGAAAAATGACAACCAGATTTTGAAGATAGAAATTAGAGGGAGGGTTTAGCAAGCAGAGCCAGCAAGGGTTATGAGGAGGGAACATGATGGATGCACCCCAGGACCAGGTCTCGGGACTGGAATGTGTCCGGAAGAGATGAAGCCTGGACTGGAAACAGGGGGACCGGCTGAGAATCTGTCACGGAGAAGTTAGACTTCCCTTGTGCCCTCTCCCCAGCAGACACAGCCACGCTATCTCGCTACCCCACCAGGAAGAGGCCAGAAGACTCCTCTCTTGGAGATTGCAGTAGAGACACTTCAATCGTGTCCAGTAGAGATGCACTCAACATAGTGAGGGTGGGAACACAGACAGGGGCTGGAAAAATAGAGACTGTGTGTTAGTCTGTATTTGGACTGGTATGCTTTCAGCCCCTTCCCTATCTCTGTCCCCAGAAAGGAGGTGGAAAGGTATATTTTCCCCAGATGGGAGATAGAGATCTCAATAAAAAGACCTTCAGATACTGGCACTGGAGGGTGCCCCAGGGAAAGCCAACTCTGAGCTTCTGCTATGGGGTACTTCACGCTACCAGTTCATGAGCCTCGTCCACATACACTGAGCTTCTCGGCCCTTCCTCTTACTTCTCAACGATGAACAGAGAGGAGAGCCAAGGGATCACAGGAGTTTAATGGAAGCCTCCAGTTTGGAAGAAGAGACCAAAGCAAACAAACACACAAAAAAGAGACAATGCAGGATGCAGAGATAACGTTTTTAAAAAATTCATCTGTAATCAATCTCTTCCAGGGGCATATGAGGAAATTTTTGCATCCATAAAGCAAGTAGTGGGTGCAATAAAAATAGACATCATCAGAGGCTCAGAAAGGGCCTTTGAAGTTAAAAATATGAGAGCAAAAATGTTTTAAGGTAATAAAAGTGTTGGAAAACAAAGTGAAGGAGATCTCTTAAGAAGTACAACAAAAAGAAATCAGGAGATAAATAAAAGAAACTTGGGAAAACAAACCAGAAGTTGCCTTTATCATATCAGAGTCCTGAATCTTGACTCAAAATATATGTGTGGGTCCTGCAGCGCCATCCTGGGTGTGGGGCTTTAAAAAGCTGTTACTGGAAACTCCCTGGCAGTCCAGTGGTTAGGACTCTGCGCTTCCACTGCAGGGGGCCTGGGTTAGATCCCTGGTTGGGGAACTAAGGTCCCACAAGTCATGTGGAGCGGTTGGGGAAAAAAAAAAAAAAAAAAAAAAAGCTGTTCCTTCTGGTGCTGGCATCACTCCACACGGCCCGCCACAGCGCAGCACCACTCTCTCTGAGTCTCATTGTCTCTGCCAGTCGTCTCTGACGCCACAGCCACAGAAGGGGTCCCAGAGTCAAGAGGCAGAACCCTCAGCCCATTCTTCTCTAAGCTCCCTAAAGCCTCAACGTTCTTGTCTGAACAGTGGAAATGAGAGTAGCCACGTAATAGGGCTGCCCAGATGAAATATTATTATTCGAAGAACTTCACAGCACTTTGTAGGTGCTCAATAAACGGTGGCTGATGTCACTCACCTTCTGATGCAGTCCCCGGGCTGCCCCATCTCCCCACCACCCCTGCACACCTGCTCCCTCTCTGCTCCTTGCTCTGCCTGCTCTAGGGCTTCGGGGGAGGAGAGGGAGAGGAAGGATGGGTGGTCAGTCTCCCCCACTGGCCATGACTGGTCACAATCTTGTCAGGCCTGCTGGTAGGAAAGGAGACAGCGTCACTCTCCTGAGATTCGTGACCGACTCTCCATCAGCAGACGGCCTCACTGAGGGGGAAGCAAGGTTCTGGGGCAGGGTACCCGCCCCCTCGAATTAGGATATATAACTTAATCTCTTAGGTCTTGGTTTCCTCCTGTGTCATAGGGATAACCAGCCACTCCCCTCACATCTCAAGGCTGATGTAACATTGCGAGAAGACTCTCCTTTCAAGTTCACGCTTTCTTACCTCGGACCCTCTCCACTCACTCACTATTGTCATTACCAGATTCCAGGTCCCACCGCATCATTAAGCAAAAACTTTGGCTCCTGACTCACAGACCTCCTTCACCCCAAGCTTCCAAGGATCATCCTGGATGGACCACCATCCACACAGATGTTGGCCCAGCCAGCACCCTGGTCCCTTCTTTCCTCCTCTTTACAGCCCAGCTTCTCAAAATAGCTGCCTGCCCCCCTCCCATCATGGCTCAGCCCATGCCTTGTCTCCTGCCCTTCTGCTTCACTGAACAGCTCCTGCTAAAAGCACCCATGGCTGCATATCCACTTGTTACCCTGAGTCACACAGACCATTTGCTCAACACCGTCCTCTGTGGCCTCAGGGACACTTAATGGTTTTCTCTGGTTACTCCCTTTGGGTCTCTTGTGTAGACTCTTTTCCCTTCTGGTCCATTAAAGCTTGGGGTCTTTGACCTTGCTCTGTGTTTTCTCCCTGGCTAATTTCATTCAGACCCATGGCATTAAGTACCAATCGCAAATAATGCATAAATCCTTCACCAGATTCATAAATCCTTCACCTGCCATTTGATATCACCCCTGGGATGTCTCACTAGTAGCCCCACACTCAACAGGTCCTTGAACTCCTGATCTCCTCAACCCTCTTTCGCTTCTGGAATCCTCATTCTCTCCTACTGCACCCGATGTATCGCCAGGCACCCAGAAACCTCCCTCTCCTTTACTCCTTATATCTAATTAATCACCAAGTCCTGTGAATTTTATTTCCTAAATTTTGCTCAATTCAGTCCAATCTTCTTCATCTCCACCAGATGCGCCCACCCTAGTTCAAGCTTCTATTGTAACTCTGTTAGAGTTCAAATGCCATGGCTTCCTAACGGGTATATTACAGTATTCTAGACCCATTGCAGTCAGAGTGATCTTTGAAAAACACATTTAATTACATCATCCCCTGCATAAACCATCAAAAGCTTCCCATTGGTTCTAGGGTAAACATAGGACTTTTTAATGTGGGGTTCGAGAACCTTTATGGTTCAACACTCAAGTCAGCTATGTAATGAGTTCTGGGTCATACTGCCTAAATTTACAGCCTGACTCTCCCGTCACTTTCTGTCAGTCTGACCTTGGGCAAGTTACCTTCTGAACCCTGCTGTATCTCAGTCTCCTCATCTATGAATGAGGCAATAATGGTACCTACCTCATAGGTTGTTATGAGAATTGAATGTGGTAAGCACTTCTAATGGGGCCTGGCGCACAGGAAGCATCTGCTCTCATCATCCCCTGCCTCCTCGGTCTCACCTCTCCTCCCATTCCCTCATCAGTCTGTTTTAGCCATGCTGGCTCTGTTTCAGGCCCTTGTTCTCACGCTGCTTCCTCTCCACGGGCCCTTTGCATGTGCCGTTCCCTTTGGGACTCTACTTCCTCCCCCAGCAGAAAGATCCATCCTGGAGGCATAGAACTGAGAATGTTAGAGGGCCTGAGCTGGAGGGCACCTTAGAGCCTGCCTAGGCTTCTGCCTCTTTGTACTTATTTGGAAACTAAGGCCCAGAGAGGGGAAGGGATGGGTCCAATATCACACAGCAAGTCCATGGTAGAGCCAGAACTAGAACCCAGGCCCCTGCAACTGGTCCAGGGCTCTTTGCACTGTCCATTACAGTTCACTAATTCACTCATTTAATAAGTATTATCCCCTACTTTGTGCTGGGCGAGAGGCAGATGCCCATGCACGTAAGTAACTGAGGTCAGTGCTCTCAAAGTAGGGCTCATTCCTGTGCTGCGGGGCCCACAGGAGAAAGCAGTCAACTCCAGGCTGAGTCAGGACCTGCTTCCCCGAGGAGATGGTAATATTGAAAGTGGGCCTGGGAAGAATGAGCAGGGCAAAACCAAGTGAGAGCATAGTAGGCTGAATAAATAGCACCTCTCCTGAGACTTGGGGAGTGAATGTGTTTCTAAGGAGCTGCCCCAGACTGGTTGAAAGCTACAGGGAAAAGGGAAAAGGGCAGAGAGATGGGGCCCCCAAAGGAGTTAGGGCCAAGCAGAAAGAAGCAGGAAGACTAACTGCCCTGTCTGCAGAAGCCTCCCCAAACCCCGAGGGCTGCCCATCCCTCCCTCCAATACTAGGAAAACTGAGGATGGACAGCCACCCTTCCCCCAGCTCCCCACTTCCAGAAGGTTCCACCAGGTGCTTCTTCTCATGCCAGTCTGTGGCGCACTTTCCCATAAACAGCTGCTGCTCATAGAGGCTTGGAGAGAGGCAGCATCCAGGCCCCTGGGCCCAGCTCTGTCAGGGAACAAGGCAGGAGGACTCACACATCTTCCAGATGGGAACACTGAGACACAGCCTGGGAGAGGCCAGACACAGGCACAGCCAAGGTTAGTATAGAGATTGGAGCTTCCAGGGCATGGGGGTGGGGTCTGAGCTGGGAGGTTGGAAATCTAGGCTCTATGCCCATCTCAGCCTTGACCTTGTCCCTGAGCAGTGCTGTTCCTCATCAGCTTCTGCCCCCTCTAGGGAGCCCAGGGCCAGGCTGGGATGGGGCAGCTGCTGGCGTCACTGGGCACAGCCTTCCTCTCCCACAGCCCTGCTTCCTCCAGCCCCTCTGCTGGTTACCCTTCCCCCACCTAGCTAGGTACTGTGGGTAGACTTGTTACAGGCTGCCCTGCCGTCTGCCCCAGGATAATAGATCAGCGCATGGAAGAATGACCACCTCCCCACGTGTGGAGTGTACAAAAGGAGAAGGGCTCCGCGCCGACGGGCTTCAGTGGATCCCAGACAGACAGCCCCAGACGGGGGAGTGGCATCGAACTTCTGGAGCCGGATGCCTCACGGGGGACACCTGCTGGTGCTCCGGGACTCCTGCACCTCCAGCCTCCACGCAGACCCCAGTGCCTTCAGACAGTGACTCAGGCAGAGGGAGGGCAAAGAGATTCCCCTACGTAATGAGGGTCCCATTAGGCACCCCTCACTGGGCGCAGTGTGGAGCTCAGAGATGATTAAGACATGCCCTTGCCCTCAGGGGGCTCACAGCCGAAGTATCTAGAAGGGTGTGGGCTCAGTGAGCTCCATCAGGGAAGCAGACCAGGCTACTAGAGTTGGATTTTTGGAATTTCTTGGTTTCAGCGCTGCCCCACGAGCAGAGCTAACCAGGTCCAAAACTGTGGACAAGTTACCTCTTGTCGAGTAACCTCTCAAGTCTCAGTTTACTCATTTTTAAAACAGGAATAATGCCAGGACCTACTGCAGAGGGTTGCTCTGAAGATTTACTGAGATAATGCATGGAAAGCCCTTACCACAGTGCAGGGAATGTTGTAAGGACTCAGCTGTTATTAGTACTACAAGGCGGATTATCATAAATGTTAAGATCTAAAAAGCAGCAAAAAGGCAAAAGAAAAGCTTAAGGCAGCCAAGAGGAAGGAGGAAAAAGACAACATCCATTCTGTGCCAAGCCCTGTGGGAACGAGCAATTCATTAGGGCTCAGAAGGGGAAGGGCAGGGTTAGGAGAGGGCCCAGTGATGAGGAGAAAGGGGTTTTCCATTTGGAAAGCTCAGGTGGGACCAGAGGACCTAAGGGAGGAGGGTGGGCTTTGATAACAGTAGCAGTTGCTAAGCCTGTAAATGCTTAGGTTTCACAGCATCTTTTCTCATGTCTCATCTCAAACCATCCCCCCCATCAGCACAACAGTCCTATTGTACAGATAAGGGTATCAGGGCTCAGGGAGGTTGAGCAGCAAACCTTAGGCCATAAGTCAGAGGCTGAGTTTGCACACATGCCTGATGGGTTGTTTCCAAAGCCTATTTCCCCTTCCCCAAGTTCCCGGAGAGAACTGCGGGATCTGGAGGATAGGACACGGGCACAGTGAGCTCAGGCCTAGGGCAGCCCCAGCCCCGGGGGGAAGGCAGAGAGAGGTAAAACCTTCCTCCCTTGCTCTCCTCCAAAGGAGAAGTCAGGCCAGGGAACTGGCCAGGGTGGAGAGGGTTCTCAGGCTTTTCAGACACAATTTTGGGAATTTTACCAACTGCTCTGTGCAGAGCACCACACAAGGCACTTTGGGAGTGATCGCAGTTCTCAAGCTTCTTTCATTGCCTTATACATATGCAATTACATTTCTTGGCCAGTGGGCAGCTCATTTAATCCACACAGAGACCCTCTGAGCTAGCCACTGCCATTAAGCCCATTTTTATAGCAGGGCTCAGTGGAGGCCCAGGGAGGGTAGGTTAGCTGCTCAGAATCACTTTGGAAGTAAGGGGAGGCACCAGGATTCAGTCACCACCCCACAGCCACTATGCCCTCCCTCCCACCATACTGTACTGCCTCCAAAGCATTAGGTCATGCAGTGCTGGCTGTGAGCACCCAGGAAAGGAGCAGGAGCCCAAGGAGAGGCAAGGCCAGTATGGACTGTGGACCTTGGGGCAAGCTTCCTGGATGAGGGGCTTTGAAGATTAAAGACCTGGGTGGGAAAAGGAAAGGGAGAAGGAAGTGATTTTCTGAAAGCAGATTGGTAAAAGTCAAGTTCCAGAGCAGAGGCTCTTTGGAATCAATAGTGGGGAATGTAACTTCTTTGAGGTAAAACCTTCTCTTGGACCTCCATGTCCCCATCTGTAAAATGGGAATAATAAAATTACCCACCTCATGGGAAGGCTGAGACTCAAATAAGATCATAATTGTAAAAACACTTTGTGAACAGGAAACCACGATGCAAATATGACAAGTCATTTCCATCATCGTATCACACGGATAGGTGTGAAAATAGAACTCATGTTCTTGGACACAGTGGTGGGACGGTCAGTAGAATGGGAAGGAAAGGAGAGTGGAAATAAAGGAGGACTGGCAGCTGAAAAGAAAGAGGGAATCTCCATCTGGATGGGGAAAGCCTCTTGCAAAGTTAAATTGAGCTGGGGTCCTGCCGCTCCCCACACAACTGCTGGGGCCATCTTCCTTCAGGCATCTGAAAGCAGCCTTCCTGTCAGCAGAACCCAGGGGGCTTTTATAGAAATAGAGTCAAACATAGCTGCTTTGAATCCCTGCTCCATCACTTCTGAGTCACCTACATTCCTGTGAGCCTCAGTCTCCACGTCTATAAAACGGGGATAAGGACAGCTAGTTTGCAGGGTTGTTATGAGGGCTACATGGCTGTATGTACAATGTTGGCACTCACCCAGCAGCAGCGCAGTACGCTGTGAGTTTCCCAGGTCACTTTAATTCTGCCTCCCAAAGGTGATGCGCAGGTGTCTGGACAAGATGCTGAGGAACTGGGAGTTAGGCTCAGACACATCCTTCTAAGGACAAAGGACACAGACTCTCTGGAGATGATGTCCTCTCTCCCTGCCCCACCCAGTTCCATAGGACCACTTCACCCCCTGGCGCCTGGCTGGCTACCTGCCCCCAGGTGTCCAGGAGCCCCTGCGGGCTGCGATGGGCATCTGCTGCCACCTATAGGACCTACGTGGCATTGCCTCCCCCAGCCAGCATCATGAGGCGCAGACTTCATCTGCTCAGAGATGTCACTGCATCTTTCCTTGTCTGTGTCCCGGCCTGCTGGCATTCCCTGAAGGCAGCAATAATCATCTTTATCTATATCTCCAGCATGCAGCACAGGGCAAGCACAGAGTAGGTGTTCAGCACGAGATAATGGAATGGATGATTGAGTGAATGGCCTTGAGGTGATCGAGGTCATAGACAACAAGAGGCACTTAGCTGAGGCTTATTTAATGCCGGTGCAATTGACTCATGGAGACTTGGAAATCCCCTTTCAGAGGCCACAGGGAGAAAGCGTGAGTCTTAGGTGCCCGGGTTAAGGTTGGGGGTAGCAGTAACAGAAGCAGTGGGTGGCTTTGGGGACTCTGCCTTTGCAGGAGTGCAGGCCTCTTCTATTTTTCCTTCCCCCTCCCTGGGCCAGCATCTCCCTCTAGAAAATGCCCTCAGTCTGGAAAAGCCAGGAGGAGCGAGGAGGCATGAATGTGGCCAGGCTCCGTACTAAGTGGAGCCAGTTCACCAAGAGACTGTCCTTCGGCTTGCTCTGCCGTCCTCATCAACCACCTGGACGCTCAGCCCCTCACTTCCTCCCCGTCTCCTTTCTCTCTTGGACCTGAGACTTTCTTTCCTGCAAGGCCCGTTCTTTCTCTACTGTCTTGGACTGAATTGCTGAGGGGCACATGAGCACCCTAGAAAATCCCCATTGTACAGCTGGAAAGCCTGAGGCACATTGAGCGGGAAGGAGCTCTGGAACAAGTCAGAGGCTCTTCACCTCAGCCCAAGTGTCACTGGTGGGTGGGAGGTATGTGTGACCTAAGGTGGGTGTTTCTGTGACCAGGCTCAGCACAGCTTGACCTTCTACTACACCAGTGGTTCATCAAAGGTCTCGGCATGTTCTTACTTCATTTTCAATGTTTTTGTTTTGTCCTCTTGTCTCACTGAGTCTCCCACTTCCTTGGAAGTTTTAAAACAAGAAGCCCTATCCACTCCCTGCTGCAAAATGGAAACCCAGAGAGCTTGTACAACCTGCCTAATCCCACCCTAAGCACTAAGGGTAGAGCCAGGCAAGAACCCAAAGCCCAAGATCCCCCAGCCCCTCAAGCAGACTCTTTCATCCCTACAGACCCAGTGCTGTGGGGAGACCAGCATCAGCACCTGTTATAGACTGAGTGTTTGTCTCCCCCAAATCCATTAAGTAAATCCTAACCCCGATGTGATGGTAGTAGGAGGTGGGGCCCTTGGGAGGTGATTAGTGCACAAGGATGGGGCCCTCGTGAATGGGATTCGTGTTCTTATAAAAGAGACCCCAGAGAGCTCTCTCACCCTCTGCTCACCACGAGAGGAGACGAGGGGAGTCCGCAGTCTGCAACCCGGAAGAGGACCCTCACCAGAACCAACCATGCTGGCACACTGACCTCAGACTTCCAGCCTCCAGAACTGTGAGAAATGTTTCTGTTGTTGATAAGCCACCCAGTTTATGGTACTTTCTTTACAGCAGCCCAAGTGGATTAAGACAGCACGCTCCCCCAGACCTGCAGAGTCACCTTTGACACAGGTTCACCCAAACTCTTGGTCCCCCCGCATCAAGAGCAGCTCTCTTTCTGCCGTTTGCGGTGACACCCAGGACCTCTGGGCCTCTCCCCAGCCTGGGAGTGTTTCTGACCCCCACCCAGGTAAGCTCCCCTGCTGCTATTTGAACTGCTTCCTCTCTGCCTCTGCTCCCCCGGCCCTGAAAGGAGAAAGATGGCACCCATTTTCTAGAGATGGCCACCAAGGTAAAATGGCAAGTTCCAGGAACCCCTGGCCCACCCAGAAGGCCACATCCCAGCTCTTCTGAGACCAAGACAGGACGGACTCCTCAAACGCAGCCCAGGCACTTGTACTCCTCCATCCCCATCCTCCATCAACAGCCTCTTAGTGAAAACTCTGTGCCCAGAATCTTCTCCCCATCCCAGTGTTAGCAATTGCTTTTAAATGTGTCATTTGAGACAAAAGTTTTAGAGGTATAAGCACAGAATAAGTGTTCAAGAATCACAGTCCTTGATCCATGAAAGACATTTTCCAAGCGCCCAACTCCAGGGCTACCCCATTCCTGCACCTAAGTCTTCAACCACACTGGCCATACCCACTCACAGTCTGCCTCTCAGCCCCACTGCCTGGGCCTCTCTTGAGCAGACCTGAGCCTACATCCTTCTGCCAGAGAGTCACAGCCACTACGATTCCTTGGGATCCTCCAGCTACATGGAAAATGGGATAGAATTCACCACCCAGCATACACTAGACTTCAGAGAAGGTCAAAAGCTTCTTGAACCAGGACATGGTGATTACATATGGGGTCACCCCAGGTCATCTGACCCCCTGCCCTCTCGTCCCAGGGCTCTCCTGCCCCTCCAAGGATCACACTTGGCGTGAGGTCCACTCTACCCTACTCTGGAGCCTGGGAATTGACGGCACCCTGCTCTACTGCTTCTAGCTGAGCTCCAAGCTCCAAGCTGGTGATTCTGAAGGACTTTGCATCTTTGTTTGTAGGGCCAGTGACCTGGGGACTCTCCCTGTGAGGCCCATGGCTTTTGTCACACAGAGACAGTCAACTTTATTCCTTCCTTCCTTCCTTCATTTATTTGCTTGCTCATTGATTCAATAGGTATTGGGCACTTATGTGCCAAGCACACTGCTTGGCTCTGGGGGTACAGCCATAAACACAGTGCACAAGACGGAGTCCCTGTCCCAACAGAGCTTACAATCTAGCAGGTAAGACACAAAACATTAGCCTGTGATGAGTGTCACAGGAGCACTGGGAGTACAGGGCTGGAAACTGGAGATGATTTTCAGTGCCTGGCTGAGCTTCTATGCAGGACAGCAAGCCTTGGGGGAGCTGCTGTCAGCTTTGAGCAGGGCTGAGACCTGCTCCAAGCTGTTGGATTTAGAAATGCGGTGTGAGCAGGAGACAAGGGGTCATCAGAGTAACACTGCCGGTGACGGTGAGGATGGAGAGGAAGGCGAGGGTCCAGAGAAATCTCAGAGGTAATACGGAAAGAAGCCTCTAGTTTGGCAAGAGAGAGGGAAGCACTGAGAAAAGGCCACAGTGTTGGTTCCGCAGTCAGGGGTGGTCTTGAGAAGAGCTCTTTTACAGGAGGAGCAGGGAGAGCAGAGGGTGAGCAGCTAAGAGGTAGATGTTGGTGTTGGGAAGTGGAGGTTACAGATGTAGGCTGTTCTGAGAAATTCACCAGGGAAGGGAATGTGGTGGTGGGGGGCGGTGAGAGGTGGGGAGAGATACAGGAGAAGCTGGGTAAGGAAGGATGGGCGTTCTTAAATGCCAGTGGATGCCTGAGCGTGCTCGTAGGTGGAGTTAAGAGCCAATGGAAAGAGAGAGACTGAAAACTGGGAAAAGGAGAAGATCATGGAGGGCACAGGAGCCCGGAGGCTATGGGAGAGATGAGCAACCAGCAGACAGGAAGAAGGCAGGCCTTGTGAAGAAGAGGGCATGCCTCTTCCTTTACCTCAAGGAAGAAGAGGGAATATCCAGTGGGATCCTGAGGCATCAGGAGAGGGGCGGGTGGCAGGACTTGTGCTAACTCATGCACCTTCACGCTGAATTTGCAAACATCCAATTACACTTGCACAAAGTGACATGTGCACACCTTCACACTGCGCCACATGTGCGTGTACAGAGGGCTCCTCCTATGAATGTGGGGAAGCCACATCCCATGCACACGCACTCTGGAAAACCAGGCCCAAAGTGGCCACGAGCCAAGGGAGGCATCTCGCAGCGTGGAAGGGGAAGAAGGCAGGGAGATCAGCTTAGGACTGGGCACCAGGAGCCCTAGCTCCAGTCCCTCCTTTACTCCACTCAGGCTGCTCAAGTTCAGGAAGTGACTTCACCTCTTGGTGACACCATTGCCTGAAGGGCAAATGAGAGTGAGTCATACCCACCCTGACAAACAACAGGTTGGTTAGGCTGACCCAGAGCAAAAGCTTCCTCGTTGCTGGCTCTTTCTCTGCAGAAAATGCAAGTAAGGAGATGAGCCCCAAGTGGTCCTGACCCACCAGTACTGCCTGACCGCCTGGCCAGTCACACAGTCTCCGCCCCTCCTCTGCTCACCCGGTGTCCCTGCTCCACCTGAAGCCACCCAAACCCAGGCGAGGGTGGGGCCAGTTGCACCTTGTTTGCATTATTTTACTCACTGTCCTTGTGCCTACTCTTTTTCTGTGACTTCACTGGGGCTACTTTATTGGGTGAGGCTGGACTATCCCAGAGACACCTTTGGGTGGGCTGGGGGAGGGGTAAGAAAGGTGGAGAAGCAGTAGCCCAACTTCCCTTGTTGCTGGGGTCCCTGGGTCTTAGAGGTTACGTGTCTCCACGAGGTTCTGATCTTTCCCGTAGGAATTCCCATTTGCTGGGGGGAGAGGTTGTGCTGGGATGCAGAGACTCCCAATATTACCAAGCGAATTTCCATCACGTGAGCCTCAGCAAGACTGGCTCCTGGCCAATCAAAACGAGACGGTCAGGAATCTTCAAATGTCCCCACTCTCCAAAAATCCTGCTGCCATCCTCCTGCCCTGACCCCCAGTACAGCCACTACTCAAGGCACAGCTGAGACAGGCTGGGACCCGGGACCCTTTGCTGCAGTGCTGCAGTGCTGCCATGCCTGCACCTGGACAAACATCTCCTTGAGCAACAAAATACAAAGAAGCTATAAGGGACTAAAAATAACTGCATGCATGCGCATTTGGGGCAAATTCTGGACGAGATACAAAGAGAAGCTGGGAGCAAAAGCAGGGGACTGCACATGCCCCCTGCACACCATGCCACCTAAGGGGTGGGCAAAGCACCTAAGCCACCCCTCTGGCCAGACACACCCCTGCCCTCACCCCATATAAGGATCCAACTCACCCCTCCTCAGCAAGTGAGCGAGCAAGGAAACCTGTTACTTGTCCCTGCTGCAGCAGGGGCCCCAATAAAGCCTGGCCTGAATTTCTTGTCTGGCCTCTGATCAATTCTATTGATTAAGGAGGCCAGGAACCCTGGTTGGTAACACTGCCAACATGTGCTCTCTGCCTGCTCTGTTCAGGGAAGGGGGGGGAACATGGAGATAAGAGGAGTGGGGTCGGGGGGGGGCCCTAGTGAGAGGCAGTGGAGGGTCACTAAGCCGAGTGAGGGCAGCACCTTCCCTCCCCCGCTAACATCTTACCCACCCTCCGCTGCAGCAGCCGACCACCAACACGGCGACTACTCTCACTCGGGAAAGCTATGCAGCCCGGCAATGCTCTCTCAGCCTCTATCTGTCTGTCTGTCTGACTGTGGCCTCACCTGGCTCTATGCGGAGTGCTGCATCGTAGTGGACACCAGTGCATCCTCATCTCGGGCCCCACCAGCTCCCTGCGGCTGTTCATGGAGGGCCTAGGGGCCCAGGAGCTGAGCACAGATGAGGAGAAACCACAACGAAGCTGAGGGTGCCGGGGAAGCACCAGGCCCCAAAATCCCCCAAGGCAGCATCACGTCCCAACGAGGCCATCTGGAGCTTCCTCACCTCCCACATAATTTCCACACGTGCGGCTTTGGTCCCCCAGGGAGGGAGGGCACTGCGCACTCAAACGTCAAATGGGTTCTCTGTGTTGCTTCCCCCAGTATGTCGAGGACTGTAGGCAGGTGCCCAGCCTCCGAGTCCGCTCCTCCCACCTCAGAGGCAGAGCCAACACGCTCACTGGTGCAGACAATGTATTACAGGCACGTCCCCTCAGTGGCAGAGAAGAAGGATGGGTGGGGACCCTCGAAGGGGATGAGTTATTATACACAGATGACATGCTAGACCAGTGGTTCTCAAACTTGGCTGCATGTTCATGTCCCATGGGGAGTTTTTAGAAATTCCAATGCCCAGGCTGCAGCCCAGACCAATTAAATCAGAAACTTTGGGAGTGGCACCTGGACATCTGCGGCGTGTAAAACTCCTCAGGTGACTCCAGTATGTAGCCAAGTTTGCAAATCACTGCGTTTGTTCTTTACCTCCATTTTCTCACCAAATGCTTTCAGTTACCCTTTACTGGGGATATTCTTATTCCCTTTTTACACGCAATGGATTTAGAGAAGTTAAATACCTTGTTGAGGATGAGAAGCTCTGCCAGACTTAAGCTCTTGAAGACAGCGCCATGCCTGATATACTGTCTGCCCGGTGTCCAGCACAGCGCCTTCATCCAGGAGGGGTGCCATCCAGGATGGGTTTTACGGTCGAATGGCCAGAATGTGATGGAGGCCTCGTGTGGATGGGCAGGGAAGAGGGGATGTTTCTGAAGACGGCTGCTGGGGTCAGGCAAGGTGAAGGGAGAATGATTATGTGCTGGGCAGTAGGAAACTCTCCTGCTTCCTGCCAGGACCCCTACAGTAACGATGACCTGTGCGCAGGGTCCTCCACAGCCTGGACGTCCCACCACTCACCAGGCCCCTCTAGGTCCTGGGCTCCAGCTTCTTCCCAAGTTCTGCAAGAAATCTGATCAGCATAACAATGGCACTGACTTTGCCCTGGCCCTCTGAGGCCCTTTGCTCTCCAGGCAGGCCCTGCCCTCAGCCCTAGCCCCGAGCTGGAGCCCTGTCTGGGAGCCCCGTATGCCTGTGCTTGTGCCCTCACGTGGGGCACAGGGGGTGGAGCTCCCCCTGGATGGGTGCCCTGCCCCCAGCACCAGCTTTCAGGGCAAAGAATGAAGATGTCATGTTCACAACCCCATTGCACCTGGGTGCCCTAAGGTTTGAAACAGAAGGAGAGATGGCCACGTGATCAAGTGACCCTGAATGACAAACTGGACGCATTGACCAGCATGCAGAGACTCTGTCCTTCAGGGACTGACGCCATCCATCCACTGTGGGGTTCGTTATACAGCTGCAGGTAGGAAGTTTGCAGAGAGCCGGGTCTGTACCCACTCCAGCCCCTCAAGGACCCAGGCTAATGCTGTGGCAGCAGACTGTGGGTCCCAAAGGCGCTCCCAGCTCCTGGGAGCCAGCCCCGAGCTCAGGCTCTGCACTGCTGAGCTAGCCAGCCAGCCTTTGGTGCACTGGGAAACTCCCCACTAGCCCCTGCAGACACCTCTGCCCTGCCCTGGGAGCCACTGACACAGTCTAAGGCGCCATCACCTCCAAATGTAGAATGCCAGAGATCTGACTGATATTCCCACTTTACACGTGGGGAAACTGAGGCCCAGAGTGTGGAAGGCATTTGCTCAAGTTCACTTGGAGAAATATTGAAGAACCAAGACTTAGAATCCGGCCCAGCTGACTCAGGTCCTGGGGGCTTCCTGCTTTACCTGCTTTAGTTGTGCCATCCCAGGTACAGAGCTTCACACAGGAACGGGGTCATGTGCACAAGCGCACAGCTAGCCTCCAGCTCTCAGACCTGGGACTCAACAGGCTGCAGTCTCTTCTCCCACTCCTACCCCACGGGCTGTCCACAGGGGATGTGTAGCCAGGGAGTGAGATGGCAGCGTCTACCTGACGACCCTGAAGCTGCCCCTCTTCAAAGGAGCTGCTCGGCCCTCATTTGATTAAAAAGGCTGAGTCACTGAACTAGGTCTAACTGGACCTAGGCCGCCTCTAGAATGCAGCCTCTTGGGACTGGGTGGGACCGCAGGGCTCCTCCAGGGCAGCATTCCCACAGGCAGGAGTGCTCTGCAGCACCCCTGTGCAGAGTCAGGAGCAGGAGCCTGGATGGGGACCCTGCCTACCCCCTTGTTTCCCTGCTGATTCTCTGCATTCCCCTGCCCTGCCTGGTTTTATTTCCTCACTGCAGAAGGTAGGGTTGGAGTCAGTATCCTCTCCAGCTCCCATATGCTGGGGCTCCATGACCTTAAGTGGACAGGCCCCTCCATCACCTCCTACGCTGTCCAATAGGGTAGCCACTAGCCATATGTGACTACTTACATCTACATTTAAACTGAAGAAAATTCAACAAAACTTTTCACTAGCCACCTTTCAAGTGCTCAGTGGTCACATGTGACTAGCAGCCACTGCCTAGGGCAGTGCAGATATAGAACATTTCCATCATTTTGGAAGTTCAGAGCTGGATTCTGGACCACAATGAGAGGACTCTTGTGTTGGAGAGGTCCCTGAATAGGCTGAAGAGACAACTTGGGACAATAGAAAAGGGTCTCTTCTCTGAAGGCACTTTTCTGGGTGGGGCAGTAAGAGATCTGGCCCCTTAAGAAGTCTCCTGTGCTCACTTTGAGAGCACACATACTAAAATTAGAACAATACAGAGACGATCAGCCCGGGCACGGATGACACGCATATTCAGATAGTGTTTCACATTTTTTGAAATAAATAAGTCACGAGGATGTAATGTACAGCCTGGCGACTATAGTTAATAATACTATTTGCACATTTGAAAGCTGCTAAGAGGGTAAATCTTAAAAGTCATCATCATTGGGCTTCCCTGGTGGCGCAGTGGTTGAGAGTCCGCCTGCCGATGTAGATGGCGCGGGTTCGTGTCTCGGTCCGGGAAGATCCCACGTGCCGCGGAGCGGCTGGGCCCGTGAGCCATGGCCGCTGAGCCTGCGCGT
>NC_041217.1:82023358-82054566 GCF_002837175.3 Physeter macrocephalus | reverse complement strand
CCGGAGCCTGTGCCCCGCGGCGGGAGAGGCCACAACAGTGAGAGGCCCGCGTACCGCAAAAAAAAAAAAAAAAAAGTCATCATCACAAGAAAAAAATTGTAAATATGTAAGGTGACAGATATTTAAAAGATTTACTATGGTGATCATTTTACAACATATACAAATATTGAATCATTCTGTTGCATACCTGGAACTAATGTTGTATGTCAATTATACCTCATTTTTGAAAAGGAAAAAAAAAGAAAAAAGAAAAAAACAGATGGCTCCTCTCTACAGAGATGGTGATTAACTAGTGAGGCTCCTCAGGGGGACAGGTGGGTGGGCCACTAAGGCCTCACTGTGGCAAAGAGGGCTGGCAGTCTACAGAGCCCTGCTCCGGAGGTGACAGAGTGAACAGGGGAGTGTCCAGCTAACGGGGTACTTGCTCCTAAGCTGGCCTGGCCTCTCCATGTCTCCTCCTCCCCCCAGCAATTCTGTTCCCACACTCGTCCTTGCAACACACACGCACGCACACACGTGCACACACACACACCCCACCTCATCCTGCCCTGGCCCTAGAGCTGTGCCAGGTTTTCATCTTGCTTCCCCAAGGGCAAGCATGGGGTCTGTCCCACCTCCTCACCCCAAGTGCCCAGCAAAGCACTAGGTTCAGGCACACCTGCTTGCCTACAACCTGTCCCTCCCAGTCACTCAGGATTATTAAATGACCAAAATTTCAGTCTTGCTCAAAATCCTGGCCCAAGGTATATCCAAATGCTCCCAGGCCCCAGGATGTTCAGTGGCCCTTCAGGCACTCTTGCCCCCTGTACCCAATGGACCCTCTTCATCAAGTGTGTGTATGAGGTGTGTGTGGGGGGAGAGAGTTGCCCGGAGGTTCCCTGCAGGGAAAGGCCTTTGAGATACTTGCGGGGGCCACTCCAGAACCCTTTCCAGGGGAGCTGGAATGGGGGCTAGGGAGCAGGGGCACAGGTGGGTGAGTCCAAGCTGACCTCTAGGAGTTGCCTCATCTCCGTCCTCCAGGAAGCTGCTCAGATGCAGAAAGAGCCCGCCTCCACCCCTGCCCCAGCCTGGGTGGGAGGGAAGAGATCACCTGGCACTTCAGAAGCGGCAGCACGAGACCTGGGGTAGAGGGGAGGACAGGCCCCAGCCCGGCATCACTGGCCTCCCAGCTGCGTGGCCCTCAGTCCAAGCTCCAGGCAGTGGCCGTCGCCTCTGGAGGCAGGGGCTGCCCTCACTCACTGGCAGGCGGGCTGGGCAGGACACGTTCCCATGGCTGCAGCCTTGGCTTAGGCGATCCGTGGGCCCAGATGCCACCCTCCAGGAGCTGCTGCTGCCACGGAAGCCAGAGCAAGTTCAGAGCAAGATAGCAGAGCGGGCGCGGGGCCGGGAGCCGGGATGCTGTGGACGACCGTGAGAGCATCCCCCCGGGTGTCAGTCCCAGGGATGCGCAGCTCCAGTGCAGGAGAGGTTTGGAAAGGTGGTTTGTGTATTTATTTCTCCATCTCTTTTGGTTGCTAAGCTGTGCTAGGCTCACACCTCCCTCACCCCGTGCACTCCTCGTGGACCCATGCCTGACTCTGCGGCCCAGGCCCTCGCTGCCCAAGATCGGGTACCCCACCAGCTCAGAAACCTGAGGAGACAGGAGCCTTTGGGGGCCCCCTACACACACACACACACACACACACACACACACACACACACACGCTGCCCCCGCTCACTGGTGTGGTGGGAACAAAGCCTCCAGGTTCAGGGCTGCCCCGCCAGGCCCTTGCTTTGGGTGGAACTCTGGCCAGCACCCGTCTGCACTGGTACAGGCCCTCGCCTTAGCTGTAGCTGTGCACAGGGCCACCCCTCACCCTCCGTGGGCTGCGGTCTCCTGGACACAGATGGAGCAGCTGACTCCCCAGCTGACCTGCCTTCTCAGAAAAGAAGTCTTCACCTGCCTACCACCCCCAGCCCTCTGGGAGCTGCCCGTGAGGGGGTGTAACTTCCCTGGGGGCTTGCAGCTTGTGATGGAGAGGAATTAGTGGCCCATGCTGATGGGCCTTCTGGGTGGAGAAAACAAGGTCCTGGGGAGGTTCAGGGCCAGGTGGGGGGGCTGACAGACCCCTCCTGGTAAGGGAGGAGGGTAGCATTTGCAAAACAAAAGGCCCGGTTGGTAGTAGACTTCTCCCTGTGCTATGCGGCTGCTTCCCACTAGCTATGGGTTTTACATTTGGTAGTGTAGTAGACTCTGAGGCTTCAAGAAGGTCAGAGGTTAACTCCAGCACTGCCCTAACACACTGCCCATCAGTCCCTCCCCTCTCTGGGCCTCAGTTTCTCCACCTAGAATCCTTCAGGATTTCTGCTAAGGCCCCATAAACCTCTGTCACACTGCGCCGCCCAAATTCCACAGTTCCTTCCTCGTTGTCACCCTACCCAGAGAGCCTGTTCTCCCATCCTAGTGCCTCACCTCTCTTCTGGTATGGAACTTTGAGAGGCTCTAAGGACCTGTCACCACCAAAGGCCAGGGGTGGGTGCCAACCTTAGTGCCCTCCTGGATGGGGCAAGGGGTAGAGCAAAGAGCCTGATGCCTGGCAGATGGTGAGAGGCAGCCGGGTCAGGATGTACCTTTCCCAGGCAACTCCCAGTCCTCCTCTGCCACATTCTGGTCCATGGAGGTTTCTTTCAGAGCCTGATGAGAGAGTGAGGAGGGGGAGGGGCCTTCTACCCACCAGGGACCGAGGAATTTCCCACACTGCCAAAGCCCTTCCACTAGGAGCAGACCAGTGAGTGCACCTGGGCTGAGCCCAAGTACCTCTGTTTCTTGAACTCTAGTCTCCACAAGTGCTGGGGGCAGGGGAGAGCGTTACAGCTGATGCTGAGCTCTTTATTCAGCGGGAGGCCAAAGCACGGGGGGTGGGGTGGGTGCTATGTGACTGTGCTCAGCATTCAAAGATCACCCCTTACGGGAGCTGGGGAGTCACGGGGCAAGACCAGAGAGACTGTCCTACGCACTCTTGATCTGCCCTCTCTCCCATGCTAGCACTTCCCTGGTGGAGTCATCAGCACACTGGTGACCTGCTACGTGGAGGAGGACATGTGAGACTGTGGATGGGAAGTGGATGGAGCTACTGGTGGGCAGGGAGAAGGAAGCTGGGAAATGCCAGCGGCTGCTGTGCTCCCAGAGTCTACTGCACCTTCCAGCAAAGGTTGTGCCATGAGTACGTGTGGGGCATGGCCCTGCGGCCTGGGCACGTCTGCAAGCCCTGGCTCTTCAGGTGAAGACGGTGCCCAGGGTACTATAGATCTTCACCATTCCTCAGGCCTTGGGCTTTGAAATCCTTGGCCACTTTTCTTGGTACAGAGTAAGGCCCATGGATGAGAGTCATAAGATCTGTGAACTCCCTGAAATTGCATGAAATATGTGTGTGTGTGTGTGTGTGTGTGTGTGTGTGTGTGTGTTGTGCATCGCTCTGCAGAGAGGGGCTATTGCTTTCTATAAATTTTCAGTCGGTCTGCTAGAAGAATGACTTCTTGAGGGGGAAAGTGAGAATTTTGATGAACCTGGGGCTAAAGGACCTGGTTCCCTAGGGATTAGCAGCAGGGATCTGCTTCCTGGCCCCAGGTCTCAGCTCTCTGCTCACCCCAGATCTTACCTGGAAACATCCCAGAGCCTCAGAAGTGAAATCTGAGCCAAATCCCCAGGGCTCCCAGGGTTCCCTGCTCCTCCCCTCCTTCTGCCAAGAGCTCACCTTTTCGAGGAGAAAGCGCCCCATCCAGGGTGGGTATGGCTCTACCAGCCCAGAGAGGTGTCAACCCTCCTCCCAGCCTGAGCTCCTTCCAGGCTCTGTGACAAGGTGGAAGCTCTTCTAGGCTTAAAGAGCTGTCAAGCATTCCTTTCAGAGGCTCCCATTAGCCCATGGCCCCTAGGGAATGCCTCCTGCTAAATCCCTGGATGTGTAGGACCCAGGTCTGGACTTAACCTGTGAGCCCTGTGGATACTCCTATGCAGCATGGAGAGGGGAGGAAAAAAGAAGAGCCCCAGGACACTCTCCCCTGACAGGCCAGGCCGGCGACGTCAGGCAGGATCCTCTGCCTCTCTCTTTGATGCCCTGCCCACATGCAGGGCGCTCAGACTGCAGTGAGGCCACAGGCAGGCTGAGGTTTACTCCCGACAGCGACAGCAGGGTCAGCAGCGCAGCGCCTGCTTGGGATCGTTAGATCTGTCCTGTGTGAGCCGAGGGGGACCCTCTCCATACTGAGGAGCATCAAGCTCTGCCTGGGGGATAGAGCAAGAAGCTTCTTTGCTCCCTCACCTGCCACCCCGCTAACCCACAGCGCACAGGGCGGTATTTGGAAGCCCTCCTGGCTGGCCTCCAGGATTTAGAGAAAGGCTATCTGATCAGGCCCCCAGGATATTTACACTGAGTGTGTAACTCTGTGTGTGTGTGTGTGTGTGTGTGTGTGTGTGTGTGTGTGTGTGTGTTGGGAGAGGGAAGGGAGGCTATACAAACCTGTACAAGGGTCTTCTCAAGCTCCAGCTGAGGAGTTCTAAATGCACCCAGCCTTCAGCTGTGAGGTGGGAGAAGAGTGGGGGGACCTTTCCTGTTTCTGCCACTGCATACCCCCAGCTCTCCACCAGTCTTGTGCCAATAAGCTCAAATGTTGGCTCGTCCTCACCACTCCCAATCTCCCTCCATCTCTGTGAACACGATGCTGGCACTCATTGTCTCATTCCCATTGTCAGGAAAATTGAAGATGGGTTTAGGTTCCACAATAAGAAGCACTTTGGATTCGGGGGAGAACCAGAAATGGAGATAGGTGTAGGAGGTAAGCCCTTCCTTGATGGTTTCACCAGGATATACCCTTATCCTCCTGGGGTGAAGGCGGATCTCTGAGGGAAAGGCAGGAAGGAGAAAGTCTGAGGGGCCACCCTCCTCATGTTCCCCTGCACCCCAATCCCTGACTTCCACCTGCTGAGGTTTTACAGCATAAAAATGCTGAGTGTTGGGGTTACTTTCATTGCTATTCTAGTCAACCGCCCTAATGATATTCAAGGAAATGGTCTGTTTGTGCTCCACCCAGAATCTTCCTTTGGGAAGGGAAGACTTGGGTTTCAGGTCTGATTTCCTGCCTTGCCCCAACCCTGGCGGGCTCCCTGCTAACCCCAGACCTCTGAAAGCACAGCCTCCATCTCTCACCTACTATATATGTATATATAGTATATATATTTCTCCTAAGAACAATGATTCAGTATTCACTGCTTCAATGTACATGGTGACTCTCTAGAACATAACTACTGCAAATAATGAGAATTGACTGTAATGATCTTTAGCTCTATTTGGCTCAGAAACAGCCAGTTAACCAACTCTAGTGTCACTAGATAAACTCATCAGCCACCTAGTCCCAACACGGCAACAGGCAGGGAGTGCCAAAGGTGTACCCAATCTTCTCTAGACCTCTTTATTAAAAGAAAAAAAAGGTCAGAGAGCCTTTTCTAATTTTGAAAAGTTAATGTGCTTTTGGGGCTTCCCTGGTGATGCAGTGGTTAAGAATCTGCCTGCCGATTCAGGGGACACAGGTTCGAGCCCTGGTCCGGGAAATTCAGTATTCACTGCTTCAATGTACATGGTGACTCTCTAGAACATAACTACTGCAAATAATGAGAATTGACTGTAATGATCTTTAGCTCTATTTGGCTCAGAAACAGCCAGTTAACCAACTCTAGTGTCACTAGATAAACTCATCAGCCACCTAGTCCCAACACGGCAACAGGCAGGGAGTGCCAAAGGTGTACCCAATCTTCTCTAGACCTCTTTATTAAAAGAAAAAAAAGGTCAGAGAGCCTTTTCTAATTTTGAAAAGTTAATGTGCTTTTGGGGCTTCCCTGGTGATGCAGTGGTTAAGAATCTGCCTGCCGATTCAGGGGACACAGGTTCGAGCCCTGGTCCGGGAAGATCCCACATGCCGCGGAGCAACTAAGCCCGTGTGCTGCAACTACTGAGCCTGCACCCTAGAGCCCGCGAGCCACATCTACTGAGCCCACGCGTCACAACTACTGAAGCCCGCGTGCCTAGAAGCCTGTGATCCGCAACAAGAGAAGCCAACACAATGAGAAGCCCACGCACCGCAACGAAGAGTAGCCCCTGCTCGCCACAACTAGAGAAAGGCTGCACGCAGCAGTGAAGACCCAACGCAGACAAAAATAAATAAAATAAATTTTTAAAAAATTAATGTGCTTTATATTTTAGAGTAGTTTTAGGCTCACAGCAAAACTGAGTGTAAAGTACAGAGTTCCCACATACCTCCCTGCTCCAACCTCTTCTACCAACCTCTTTTACCATCAACATCTCCCACCTGAGTGGTACATTTGTTACATTCATTAAACCTACACTGATACATCATTATAATTAAAGTCCATAGTTTATGGTTTTTGACAATCGTATTATGACAAACACCCATGCTTATAGTACCATATAGAATACTTTCACTGCCCTAAAAATCCCTGTGCTGAACCTTTTCGTCTCCCTCCCCCCAAACACCTGGTCACCACTGAATTTTTTTTTTACTGTCTCTATAGTTTTGCCTTTTCCAGAATGTTATACACTTGGAATTGCTCAGTATGTAACCTTTTCAGATTGACTTCTTTTACTTAGTAATATGCATTTAAGTTTCCTCCATTTCTCTTCATGGCTTGATAGCTAATATTTTTAGTGTTAATTTTTAGTAGCTAATTTTTTAGTAAAATTCCATTGTTTAGATATACACAGTTTATTTATCCATTCACCTGTTGAGGAACATCTTGATTAAGAGTTCTTTGTAGATTTTGTATAAAAGTCCTTAATCAGATATATGTTTTTAAAAGACATTTTGCTTGGTTTGTAGCTCATCTTTTCATTCTCTTAACAGTGTCTTTTGCAGAGAAATTTGAATGAAGTCCAATTTATTAATTTTTTTCCATGGATTGTGCTTTTCATGTTGTACCTAGAGTCATTACCAAACCCAAGGTCACCTAGATTTTCTCCTGTGTTATTTTTTAGGAGTTGTATACCTTCGTGTTTTACATTTACATCTATGATCCATTTTGAAGTGATTTTTGTGAAAGGTGTAAGGTCTATGTTTTGATGCATTTTTTTGCATGTGGATACCTACTTGATCCAGCATCATTTATTGAAAAGGCTATCTTTTTTCCTTGAATTGCCTTTGTTCCTTTGTAAAAGATCAGTTGACTGTACTGTGTGGGTCTATTTCTGTTCTTTCTATTCTGTTCTACTGATCTATTTTTGTTTCACCAGTACCACACTATCCCGATTTCTGTCACTTTGTAGCAAATCTTGAAGTCAGGGAGTGTCAGTCCTCCACCTTTGTTGTCCTTCAGTTTTGTGTTGGCTATTCTGAGGCTTTTGTTTTCCATATAAATTTTTGAATCAGTTTGTCAATATCCCACAAAATAACTTGCTAAGATTTTGATTAGGATTGCATTGAATCTATAGATCATGTTGGGAAGAATGAACATCTTAACAGTATTGAGTCTTCCTTTTCATGGACATATGGACTATCTCTGCATTTATTTAGATCTTCTATGACTTCTTTCATCAGAGTTCCATAGTTTTCCTCCTGTAGATCTAGTCATATATTACATTCATTCTTGCTCCATCATCCAGCAGGCTAGCCTGGGCTTTTTCCTATGGCAGTCTCAGGGAGACAAAAAGCATCACCTTATTCAGCCTCAGCTGGGATTGTTCCTATTGGGGGACTCAAATTCTTTGCCACTCTGTGCATATCCACAAATGACCACAAAAGTGCCAAGAGTATTGATTTGGGGATTACAAATTAATATTAGCAAATAGAGTTCGTAAATAGGATATCTGCCAAAACCGAGGATCACCTGTATATGTATGTTTGTGTGTGTAACTGTGTATGTATTTACCAAAATTTTAAAATCAAGATATATCCCATAAAAATCTGGATTTCAACTTCTCTTGAAATTGGTCTTTGGCAACAATTGACTGGAAGTGAGCAGCCGCTACTCCCTGTGTACGGGCCAGTTTGTCTTAGTCCCCACCACTCCCTAATTACGATCTACTCCAAAAGGAGAGCAAGTATTCACTACACTATATAATAGGCTTCTATGTTTTGTTTTTCCTATAGTAGAGTTGAAATAAGTGTGAAATATTTCTTCTATCTATGTATCTACCAAAAGTGGAAAAACAAATAACAGGCTGAGAGAATGAGGGGTTTCTTTTTGTGTTTTTTACAATTTTTTTAAAATATAAATTTATTTATTTATATATTTTTGGCTGCGTTGGGTCCCTGCTGCTGCACGTGGGCTTTCTTTTAGTTGCGGCACGCGGGCTTTGCATTACGGTGGCTTCTCTTCTTGCGAACATGGGCTCTAGGCGCGTGGGCTTCAGTAGCTGTGGGACTCGGGCTCAGTAGTTGTGGCTTGTGGGCTCTAGAGCACAGGCTCAGTAGTTGTGGCGCACAGACTTAGTTGCTCTGAGGCATGTGGGATCTTCCCGGACCGGGGCTCGAACCCGTGTCCCCTGCATCAGCAGGTGGATTCTTAACCACTGAGCCACCAGGAAAGCCCGAATGAGTGGTTTTAGGGAAAGTATTTTCTTATATCTCACTGGAGTCTCTCATTTAGAGTCTGGCCACTGTAGACTTATGAATTTACAATCTCTGGTTTAAGCAGCTGCTACACCTGGTCAACGCTGCAGAGACTCTGCCTCACCTGCTTCCTGTTGCTGCCCTGCTCCTGCCACACCACTGGCAGGGACATCCAGAGAAGCTGAGCCAACACCAGATCTTGGGAAGCTCATGCCAGCTTTGGGGCAAGAGCAACAGATGCCCGTAGCTCTCCTGCTCGCCCTCCAGAGTCACCGGGCAAGCATCCAGGGATGTGATCGGGGAGGCCTGGATTCTTATGGGGACACATAAGAGCTTACAAATATGAATGAGTCCTGGCTGTGGTACTCGGCTGAGTGATCCTGGGCAAGTAAGTTGGCCTCTTCACACCTCAATTACTCCATCTGTAAACTGAGAATGAGAGTCCCTGCCTCACAGGGCTGTCACGAGGATTGGTGGTTGATATTTGCACAGTGTTTAGAAAGAAGAGCATGGCAGTAGTAAGCACAGTATGGACTTCTGTTAAAGCACTGCTACTTCAAGTGCAGCCGAGGACCTGCAGCTTCAGCATCGCCTGCGAGCATTCTAGAGGCAATGTCATGGGTCCCACCTATGAGTCAAAATCTCTGGGGTGGGGCTCGGGAATCTGTTTTAACACATGCTCCAGGTGATTCTGATACACACTAGCTTGAGAGGCTAAATAAAATTTATAAAAAATTTTTTAAACGGGGAATAAATTTTTAGGAAGAATGTGAGGCCAAAAGTGAGATATAGTGAAACATCCCTTAAATTAAATTGGAGGTGCACTGTAATATTTGTATATGGTATCAATGTGGTATAGTAAAATGTTTCTTATAATATATATAATGAGTAATATGCAGTGTTACAGTGCCATATATAATAGAGTACATGTACAATGTTTTTAGTTAAATAACTAAAACAACATTATAGTTGATATATATTAATATATATAAACTGATATATAAAATATATATTGATATATATAAATTATATTTATATAATATATATTATATAATACATATATAATAGAAATATATACTATATAAATTAATATAAACAAATATATAAATACATTAAAATATATAATATCTATATATTTCATTTGAGTCCACCCTAAAGGTCAGACCAGACTAAACTCTCCTGCCTCTCACTTTAAAATGGCACAATCTCCTGGGGGCTGCAGTGAGACCCAGGACAGAACATTGCAGGTGAGGAGAGAGGCACATACCTGAGCCTAAGAACACTGGCCGCGTCCCACCTAGGTCAGGAGAAAAGAAGAGACCCCAGTTTGCCCTTGGACTTTGAGGTGAGGCTCCCCTTCCCATCCCCCAGGGGCCTGGAGGGCGTCCTGGGAAGCAGGAAGCTCAGCCCGTTTGGGCACACGGAGGAGCAAATAATGGGGGTGAGGAGAGTCGGGGAGGGAGTAGTTTCCTGAAACTGAGCGCAGCAGTTTCATAACAAACAAACCCTGGGCTCCAGCTGTGAATTCAGCAAGTCACTGAAAATAAAACTGTCCTCTCTGGAACTTCAAACAAAAGAAATGAAAACAACCAGGTTGGCTGGAAAATAAAAGTCGGCAGCATTGAAGTGGGAGGACAAAAGGTAACCAGACCATAGGGTGTTGGATGAAAGTAAAAAAAAGCCAAAGGAGGACTTCCCTGGTGGTGCAGTGGTTAGGAATCCGCCTGCCAATGCAGGGGACACAGGTTCGAGCCCTGGTCCGGGAAGATCCCACGTGCCGCAGAGCAACTAAGCCCGTGCGTCACAACTACTGACGCCTGCGCGCCTCGAGCCCACACACCACAACGAAGAGTAGCCTGCACTCGCTGCAACTAGAGAAAGCTGCGCACAGCAACGAAGACCCAACGCAGCCAAACAAATAATTAAATGAATAATTTTTTTTAAAAAAAAGCCAAAGGAAGTGTGTCGGGGAAGCAGTGCGGGCCTGTGAGCTCCTGACCACCACGTCCCACACCCGCCGCTCCACTGGGCATGGGCGGCCGCCAGGTCACCTCCTCACGCCAGACTTGGCACTCATATGTGTTCCCCATTCTGTCCCAGTTCCATGGTCTTCCAGCTCCTATCTCAAGCTCTCTTCCCCACACAGCCCAGAGGCCCCAGCAGCAGCAGGAATCCTGGTCGGACCTGCAGGGACAAAGCCCATGGGACTGGTCTGCTGCCTCCCCAGACCGAGATGGGGAACGTCCATCTGTGGCTGAAGGTGGGGGCCGGGGGGTTCTGACTGACCCCTGGCGGGTCTGAGCACTGATGTGCTGTAACTGAAAAACACACACTGGATTTTGAAAACTACAAAAACAGAATGTAAAATAACTCATTTACAATTTCTCTTATTGATTACATGTTATAGTCATAAGATTTTGGATACAACCATTTAAATAAAATACAATATTTAAATTAATTTCACCTGTTTCATTTTACACTTTTTAATGTGGCTGCTAGAAAATTTAAGACTAAGTGTGTGGTCTGCATTCTATTTCTATTGGACAGCACCGCACTTAGGACATCTCCTCCCTCTGAGTTTTGATGGCCATTTCTAGTCACACTTAACCCCCAGCAGTCCCTCCAGCCATGCACGGTGGAGTATCTTTACACTTGGGAGATGCCTCCTGGGTTCTGAAGGCTCATACAGGCCTCCAGCACAGCACCTGCTAACAAAGAAAATGGCTTCTGGTGACCAGCCGAGCTGCCTTGCGGGTGTCCATTTCCCAGGGCATGGCGCCCACCAGTCAGCCCTGCTAGACCCTGCCGCCCAGGCCCTGGCCACCCCCCTTCCCACAGGCTCCGTCTCACCTGCAGGCGTTGGACTCTGCTTCTCAATTGGGCCCCTCTCAACCCATTTGCTGCTGGAGGGGCAACAACCCAGGCCCTACGGGCCCCTCTCAGAGAAGGGGAAGGGTCCTGGGCCCCTCTTTGCCTCCCTCCTCCTTCCCAAACACAGGCCTGCCGGAGAAGAGCAGTGCCGTTACCCGTCCCTGGACAGCCTTCAAGGCCACCAGGGTCCTAGCCTGCTGGAGCCCACTGGACAGCGACTCTCTGTGAGGAGCCATCAATGCCAGGCTCCGGACCCTGGCGCCCCAGCTCCCCTTCCCCAGAGCAGGAGCGGAGGCCGCGTGTGACAGACTAAATAAGGGGCCAAAGGGGAGGAGGTGGAGGCGAGTGGTCCTCATGCTGTCCCTGATCCCCTGATCGTCACTCAGCAGCTGCGAGTCCCTACACAGGTCACTTCGCCTCTACAGGCTCTTCTATGAATGAGGACTATTTGGGGGAGTTCATGGAACAGAGTTTAGATGACTCATAGGCTTCTTTGTCCAACAAACCTGGGTTCAAATTCCTACCCCGCCACCGACTGACTTGTGTGACCTTGGGCAAGTTAATTAACCTCTCTGAGTCTGTTTCCTCATCTATATAATGGGCACAACAGCCCATATCTCACAGGTGTCTGCAAGGACTAAATAATACAGGTGAGCATCCAATAAGTCATTGCCCCGACTGCTGGGAAGTAAAGAACAGCAGATCAGGGCTGCCCGCCATCAGCCGGGATGCCCTAAGAGCTCTGTCCTGGGCTTCAGCTTGACCCGGGAAGGGCAGCATCACAGTGGCAATGGCTCACACCACCAAGGTGGTTTCTCATCAACTGCTCCTCTCCATTTCACAGCCACCACTCCCAGCACACCCCCGAAACAGCCTGCAGCCCCACATAAAAATGTGGAGTCTTCTCTCCCCTCAGGATCCAGCTTCCCTCTGCTCCAGGGACAAACCCAGGCTCTAAAGCCCTAGAAGAGAAAACACTCTGTGTTGCTTTGAATGGGCTCCCAAACCGCCTTCCTATACCCCTTATGTCACAGGCCCACAGGCTGATGGCCCGTAGCCTGCAGCCCACAAACACACTTGTCACAGCATGGATGACCATTACATGCTTGAACATATATGTACCTTTCCATGTGTGCACAGAAGCATTTACATATTTTTCCAGAACACAGGTATCAGCAAAGCACCTCCAGGTAGGATGTACACCCAAGGGCCCTTCCACACATGTGCAGACACTCACTCATGCAGACAGCACAGCTGTCTGCCCTGAACAGGTCTGGAGCAAAGAGGCTTGAGGTGTAATGGTCTCAGCTTCAACTGTAGCCTGGTAGGGGCTGGAGAAAGGGCTGTGTGCTCCTGGCAGGGCCATGTAGGTGTAGGAGGGAGGAAGAACTGATAGTCTGAGGGCACCTTGGGAGGGGGCTTAAAGTCCACTCCAAGGCAGGGCAGGAAAAGTCGATTATGAAGGATTGGAAGGCCTTCAGGTCACGCCAGGGTAAAACAGATCAATTCATCCTTTCCCAAGTCTCCAAACTGAGAGTTTAGAGTCAGGAGGTTGAGAGAAAAGCTTCTGGGATCAGACAGACCTGGATAGACAGGAACCTCAGCTCTGCCCATTAATTGCCGTGTACTCTTGGGCAAATGACTTAACTCCTCTGAGCCTCAGTTTCCTCCTCAGTGAAACGAGAATAAGAAAGCCTAACAGAGAGGAATGAGTTTTCCTAACATCCCAAAGTCTATCAGATGTGCTTATTTTACATTCTCATGACATTTATACATTCTCGTGGACATTATAATGATACATTTACGTGCTTAATTTATTTCTGACTCATCCAGTAAGTCACCCAGAGAACCTGCCCCACCTCACCCAGAGCACTGTGGAAATATACCTGTTTTTGTTCATCATTGTAGCCCTTGAGTCTAGCATAGTATCTGGAGCATAGCAGGTGTTTAATAAATATTCACAGACTAACAGAGTAGCATACAGTTGACAGCACAGCACGAGGCAGCCCTGGGTGTTTAATAGATGATGTCTACTACTGTTGCCATTATTAGATGCTGTGCTCTGAGTTTATTTCCTATATTCCCACTTTCCATACCCAGTTATCCTCAGCTGCCTCTTCCCTGCATCTAAGCTCTTCCTGTGAGTCACTGGAAGCCCCCCAGCAGTGAAGCAAATCCGTTTCTTTTTGTTTTCACCTCAGGACAGATAAGAAGCATTTTCCATAGTTTTGGGGTTTAAAGACCCCATTGGAGTCCTCCTTAAGTCTCTTCCAGAGACTAAAAACCTCTCAAGTTCTTTACTCCTTCTTTCCAAAGCATGTCCTATGCTTCTTTGATTCTCCATGGAGCTCCTAAGGTTTTTAAGGTCAGTATCACACGCCCACCCCTGCCTCTCCAGCAGCTCACAAGCCAAAAGGAGATGTGAGACCTCTCTCGGGGTAAAGTTAGTCTTCACAACACATGGCCTTTGGCCATGGTCCTTTTCATATGCCTAAGATTTGGAGTAACCCGCACAGGAGAAGGATAGGAGCCTTCACTCAATTTCCCAATACACTGGAACCTCAATATTGGTGTTACAATCTTACCAACAAGACCAGCGTTATGCCATATCATGCTGTGGTAGATATAACTGGAGAAAAGATGCTGGCACAGTACGAGAATACCACTCACTCATTAGAAGTTAATCCACTTCATCGTCATGTCATATGACCAAAATATCTTCCAGGGCAAGGCCACTTAGCTTTGCACACTTCCATTTGATCTTGGCAAGTTCCAAAAGCAGGATTGGGCCCAACAATACATGGCTTCACCCTTTCAGGCATCTCGTATAATTGAGCTAAAAGATAACATCTCCTGCTCCAAGGCTCTGTTACAGCATGTAGTATTAGATCTGCCTCGTTGCATAACCGTTTACTTATGCCTTTACCCTCAGCTACTATTCCTCTGTCTCTCCATTTATACCCAAATGTTTCCACCTTATCGAGGGGTGTTAGCTTTGGCCTCTGTGCTGGTCTAGATTGCTGGCAGTACTACTGGTGTAGCAAATGCCTCCTACTCAATCCACCAGCCACAGGCTCAAGGGTCTCCAGACCACCCTGACTGCTGGCCAGCGGGCTCTAGTCCCTCTCACAGAGACATCCCTCTCTTCCCCTACTCCACGGTGCACTCTGTCTGGCCATGCCTGGACAGTCTGAACCCCAAAGTGTACAGTGGGAGTGGGGTTTTTCCTTCCTTCTGGGTCCTTCGTCCAGGACCACAGCCTGGGAGCTTTTCCTTGTACAAGCACAAGATTCTCAATAGGAATTTGCTGAGATGCCTGTTGGATGCCCCCTTAACCCTTGAGGTTATACTTTCCATAAGATGCCCCAAAATATCCTTAGTACAAATGGAAAAATGTGAAGCCAATGTCTTATTATTCTTGGTTATTTTCGGTTGTACTTTGATAGAAAAATAAGTTATTCCTTACATTAGGCCTTAACCTACAGCTATTCTGATTACATTTCTGAGAAACATAGATTTGGGTTTTTTGTTGTTTTTTTTTTAATGGGCTCATATCATGTTTCCTTTTCTTTATCCTTAGATTAATATGATTACCATATACATTTTATGTTTCCAAGTTGTTTATAAGAACTGAAATTTTTTCCAGGAAAAAACACAAAAGTCTTTATGATTTGACCCCTGCGTATAATGGAGCCTCATCTCCATTCACACATCCCCACCCGTTCCTTTATTTACACGCTCAAGCTTCCTGGGTTCTCTTCCAGCTCCACACCAGGCAATCTGGTATCATGCTTAGGAACACAGAGCCAGAGTAGGAGGGACTCAGGTTAAAATCTGCATGTGCCATGTATTGGCCAGATGGCCTTAAGCAAATTCCTAAACTTTTGTTTTCTCATCTGAAAAAAAAGCTGATAATAAGAGTACCTGTCTCCCCATAGCGTGATTCCACTTCACACCCATTAAGACAGCCATCATCCAAAAAATAGAAAATAACAAGCGTTTGCAAGAATGTGGAGAAATTATGCATTGCTGCTGGGAATGTAAAATAGTGCCTACTCTGAAAAACAGTATGGCAATTCTTGAAAAAAATTTAAAACCTGTGTCCAAATTTTCCCAGGTAATCCCAGAATTGCCATGTGATTCCGCATTTCCCACTTCTGGGTATAAACAAAAAAGAATTGAAAGCAGGGATTGAACAGATATGTGTACATCCATGTTCATAGTAGTATAATTCACAAAAACCGAAAGTTGGAAGCAACCCAAGCGACCATCGCTGGATGAATGGATCAATAACATATGGCATATATATACCATGGGATTTAACTCACCTTAAAAAGGAATGAAATCCTGACACACGCTACCACATGGATGAACCTCGTAGACATTATGCAAATTGAAATAAGGCAGTTACAGAAGAACAAATATTGTATGATTATGCTTATATGAATTACCTAGAGCAGTCGAGTTCACAGAGACCAAAAGTAACATGGTGGTTACCTTTGCCAGGGGCTGGAGGGCAGTGGTGTGGGAAGTTATTGTTTTATAGGTTCCAAGTTTCTGTCTGGGAAGATAAACAGGTTCTGGAACTGGAGGGTGGGCATGGTTGTACAGCAATATGAATGTACTTAATGCCACTGAACTGTACCCTTAAAGGTGGTTAAAATTGGAAATATTATGTTACATATATTTTACTACGATAAAAAATTTAATTACGGTACCTGTCTCAGAAGGTCACAGTGATACATAAATGTATGGAATATATTTAGTAGGATGCTAGCATATAGCAGGTGCTCACAAAGTGTTAACTCTCTTTCCTTCTTTCTGGAAAGCCCTTGCCCTGCTCTCAGAATAACTCCCATTCAAACATCCATGACTCTTAAGCCTGTTCCAACTCCTTGTGTTGTCTTAGCCATCTCATGCTGAGTTGGGTGTCCGCCTCCATTCTCTCATGCACAGGCTTCTGACACAGTCCTGGCTTCTCTGGGGTCCATCCTTGATTTCCTCATCTGCCTTTCCCACTAGACTCTGAGAGCCTTGGGGACAGTGTGTGTCCCGTTCCTTTCTTATTCTAGTGCCTGGCAGAGTGTCTGTTACCTATGTTTAGAATGTTTATCATACATACAAATAAGGGAAGTGTTGGGGGAATCAATAATTTTTAAAATGACAATTGCTGCTCATTCCTTTAAAATAGAGGTTTTGCTTAAGTACTAGGGAGCTCTCTTTTAAAGTCAAACCAGGGGCTTCGCTTCCCTGGTGGCGCAGTGGTTGAGAATCCGCCTGCCGATGCAGGGGACACGGGTTCGTGCCCTGGTCCGGGAAGATCCCACATGCCGCGGAGCGGCTGGGCCCGTGAGCCATGGCCGCTGAGCCTGCGCGTCCGGAGCCTGTGCTCCGCAACGGGAGAGGCCATAACAGTCAGAGGCCCGCGTACCGCAAAAAAAAAAAAAACGTCAAACCTTTCCACGGACCCACATGTGAACTACTAGTTTAATTTTTAATATTTGAAGATAAAAATTTTATTGTGACCTGATGGTCCTATAAATGTAGTACTTTTAAAACAGACCGAGCCAACACACAAAGTTCGATGATCATACAGATTTGTAGGTCAGTGGCTATAACTCCTGGCCTATTGGGGGTCTGGGACACTCCCGTTGGCAACCACACTGCTAATGGACATGGCATCTTCAGAGCACATTAATGACTTTTACAGCTTTTGAGTAAACCTTAAAGCTGAGTTTGAATTAGAAAGATCATAAAGCATTTGGGGTTTGTCCTACTGTGTGGACATAAAAATGAAAGCTTGTAACTATTCTGGAGTCTTTGTCAAAGTAAGAAGTATTGCTGGAAACAGGCAATCCCAGGGCTGAAGGTCGGGTGCTGGAAGGCTTGCCTGTTGAGTTGGGATTTTTTGAGAGAAAGAAAGGAAAGGCCCCTAGACTCCTGTGAGCTCTGGGCTGAAGTAAGTGTCCCCCTAGTAATAAAATTGGCCCCTAGGGAGATGGTCACTGCCGGCAAAGAAAGTCTACTTGGGGAACTTTGTACATGTGTGTATTAGTGTGTATTAGTTTACTAGGGCTGCTGTAACAGAGTACCACACGCTGAATGACTAAAACAACAGAAATTTATTGTCTCACTGTTCTGGACGCTGGAAGTACAAGATCAAGGTGTTAGTAGGGTTGTTTCTTCTGAGGGTTGGGAGAGAGAATCTGTCCCAGTCCTCTCCCCTAGCTTCTAGTGGTTTGCTGGCAATCTTTGGTGTCCTTTGGCTTCGGCTGTATCACCCCATCTCTGCCTGCATCTTCACATGATATTTTCCCTGTGTGCATTTCCCGATTTCCCCTTCTTATATGGACACAAGTCGTATTGGCTTCGGGACCCACTGTAGTGACCTAACCTTAACTGATTACATCTGCGACAACCCTATATTCAAATAAGGTCACATGCTGTGGTACTGGAGGTTAGGACTTCAACATATAAATTGGGGGGGGGCACACTTCAACCCATTGCAATGTGCCACTGTTTAATGAAAGGACATCCTCTGGAGACACAGTGTTAGAGGCCTCTTGGACACACACTCCTGTCTCTTAGCAGTTCCTGCTACTTATTTTTTTTTATGACATATCACATACCTTCTCCTTCCCATGAATACTCTAGCAAAGCTTTAAGCATATACAAAATAAATACAAATAGATGCCATGTAGAATAGAATTGGGCTTTGCCATTGATACAAATAGATCCTGGCAGAGATCAGTAGCGTCTGAGAGGCAGAGAGGGGTGCAGACTCCATAGTCAAGGCTAGGGCTGGGCAAATATTTTCTGTAAAGGACAAGATAGTAAATATGTTGGGTTTTGCGGGTTATAAGATCTCTGTTATAACTACTCATCTGCTGTTGCTGCAACATGAAAACAACCATAAACAATTCATAAACAAAGGAGGATTGTTGTGTTCCAGTAAAACTTTATTTGCAAAATCTGGCAGCAGGCCAGGTTTGGCCCATGTGCCTTCCTGGTCAAGACCATTGTTCCCCCTACTGAAGCCTTTCCCTTTAGGTTATTTTTTTTTTTTTCCTGTGGCATTCCCCACATCATATCATCCCCTCTCATATCTTCTCCTCCAGCCCTACCTCATGGTTTTTCTTCTCCTCCGTGTGACCTATCATGAAGGGTCTTCTGCCCTCACTGCCACCCCCTTTCCTTGCAGTCTTCCTTGTCCTCCCATCCCAACCCACTACACAGCCTCATCCTCAGAACATCCTTTCTTCTCCATCCCAATTCTAACCCTGACACTGATTCAAGCTCTCCACCCCACCCCATGCCGACAAAGACGACAGCATAGGCATTCGTGCAGGGCAATTCAACACTGAGCTCGGGCCGTGCAGTGTACATATCACCATGCGTGTGCGGTAGGTGTGGAAAATACTTTCAGATCATCCATCTCAATTTCTAAACCCCCTTGGCAGCCTTTGTTCTGCTCTCACATGAGGCTCTTCCAAGTTCATAAATACTTCCTCCGAATGACAATACATTCGGTCTCCGCTAATCCTTCACTCCATAGATAAAATCTCATTGAGGTTGCAATAGCACTGACACTTAAAGTTAACTGTTTTATTGCTTGATCTTAACACTCTAACCAAATGGATTTTGAGGGCCTCCTATTCATGGTTCACAGCTGCTTGACTCAAGGATGTTTGCCTGTCCGTATCCTGAAAGTTGGAAGCTAACTCACTTGGATGCCTGCCTCTCACACTGTTCTAGTCTGTGAAGTCAAGACCATTGCTAAAAGCCAGACGGTTTACAGAAGGACCTGAAGAAGGTTATTTCTCTGAACATCTGGCTGTACCTTCTCCAACAACAGAGGAATATACCAGATGTAACAGAAGTGGTTCTTTTTTTTCTCAGGAAAGACAAGATTGCCTTTGGTTTTGATGAGCCCTGAAGAACTTTCAGGTTAGGAAACATATTACTAGTATATCATCTCATGTTTGCTTTCTCTCTTAATTCCTTCCACTTTATTCTCATCTATAACTTGTCAGTTGCTTCTTACAGTAGCAGGCACATAGGAGATTTTTTTTTTTTTTTTTTGCGGTACGCGGGCCTCTCACTGTTGTGGCCTCTCCCGTTGAGGAGCACAGGCTCCGGACGCGCAGGCTCAGCAGCCATGGCTCACGGGCCCAGCCGCTCAGCGGCATGTGGGATCTTCCCAGACCGTGGCACGAACCCGTGTCCCCTGCATCGGCAGGTGGACTCTCAACCACTGTGCCACCAGGGAAGCCCAGGAGATATTTTTTAAAGCTGTCTTCTTTTCATTACCGCCACCAACATCATAACACTCTTTCCTTTCTTCTGTACCTACTCAGCTACAAACTCATTCAACCTCTTTGTAAATTTTTAACAAGCAGTTAGTCCAGGCTAAGACTAAGAATTTTATTTTGTTGCCTGAATTGATAATTGACTGATCATTTTCAATGCAGTGAAAATGGCCATGTAGTTAATATTCGAACAATAAGATGTGGAGGAAAAATTACCTTTGAATTCTATTTTCTTTCCCTATTCATTTTCAAATATTTGCAGAGAACAAAGACATGGAGATACAAAGAAGAAACAGACAAGAATAGAGGCCAAAGGATCCTGAGGAAAGATACGGCTTCCTAAGCGGGACCCGTGCAGTCACCTCTTTTTGTTCCATTTTCTTTCCTGTTCTCTTTTGTCTCTCCTCTGCTTCTGTTTCCCTTTTATTTCTCCCTCTTTTTTTTTCTTTTCACTGTCTCAATTTAAAATAAATTATAAGATGGAATCAACTGGTTATGCCTTCTTTTCCAACATTATTATTAGCCCCTGAATAACATTGACTAGTGATTTCTATCTTGAGTTTTTTACAATTTAATTACTAATTATTTGAGAATAAGACCTATTTCTTGGATCCTTAACCTGTTGTTTCCATGTGCCTAAAGAGGTATAACTCTAAATGGAAAATAAAATGTCTTCATTGTCAGAACAGAAGGAAGCAACGATGATTTCGATTATTTTGTTTCTTCCCTTATTTCCTCCCTGCCTCACTGTTTCTGGTTACTCACACTCAGCTGTGTCAACTCTGATGACCAATGAGCCAGGCACCCACCTTGGGCTCCTTCTGGGGGAAGTAATGACTCAGAGCATCCACCTCCCTCCCATGGAAGCCACCTGTGCCGTTCACTGCCACGGGCTCAGGACAGGGCTCTGCACACAGCATAAGTGTTCACCCAACAAAGAGTGTTGATTGACTGAGGGGCCAGATGGCCGACAGGCTGGCCCCTGCCTAATGTGCAGTAAAGAGGACACCAACCAGGCTCAGAGTCAGACAGAAATGGCCATGAGGAGACAAGTCTGAGATTCCCCACCAACAGGTGCATGAACTTTGCAATCCCACAGATCTGGAATCAAGCCCTGCCTCCAGCTGTTGAACCCACAGATTGAGAGACCTTGGGCTTCTAAGTTCTTATATCTGGGTCTCAGTGTTCTCATCTATAAAATAGATAATGCTACCTATCTCACAGGCTGCTTCTGAGCACTCAGGAGATAACACATAAAGCACCTAGATTAGCACACAGTAGATGAGAAAGAGCAAAGAGAATGGAGGGAGGGGACACAGGGACAAAGGGCAGCATCTAGGAGTTAATTTAGGGGGCTGCGTGGGGGAACTGACCCAAACACACCACATACAGAAAAAAGTTATTTTTCCCAACTCGCTAACCACACAGCGCCATCTAGGGGCAAGCATGCTCCGAGCTAATGGTGGTCTCAGCGAGGCCCTCTGCCCCGACAGAATTCCTTGCCCCTTTCTTGCCCTTTCCCCTAGCCCGTCTCTCCCTCGACTCCCTTCTCTCCCACCCCATGTCCTTTCCCACCCCACCCTCCTGCCTTTTTCTTCCTCTATCTCCTCTTCCCTGTGCAGTGTTTTTTACAGTGGGGTCCTCAGGGCTTTGGACAAAATGATTAATCTGTGGGAAGTCAGATAATGACCATTCCCAAACATCTCTCGCCCCGCCTCCCGTGCTCCATGTTGCTGACTCCTTTGGATGGTACCGGAAGCTCCTGGACTGTCACAGCCATGCTGTCCCTGGGGCTCTGATGAGAACTCACCGTGGTGCCATGGACAGCAGGACCTTGGCTACCATCGCTGCAGGCGTCAGGCTAATGAAGAGAGGAACACTCACACTTCCCTCTGTCCACGTCCCTTGGGCCCACTTTCTCCAGTGTGAATTCCACCGTGACTCCTTACTTGTTCTCTAACTAAAGCAAGAACTCCACCCAAACAGCTCACAAGCTCAAGGCAGCAGCAGAGATTTCGCTTAACGTGGAAAAACAAAAACCCCCAAACCCTTCAGAGTGAAGGACAATTTTGGCCAAGCCTGCATCTCAATAAGACTTGCCAATTTCTACTCCTCATTTCAGAAATCATGATTTAAAAACAATGCTGAATTATTTTTTTTTCAAAATACATTTATAAGGAGATTCTGGATCCAGTTCAGCATTCTCTCCACACCTCCTTAAATCTCTCTCATTCTTCTCAACAACTAAGATTTGCTTTCAAATCCCAGCAAGTTGCACTTGAAACAGCTTCAAGTTTGTTCAGTGTAAAGTGGTTTTGAAAGCTCAATAGGAACATTGTAACATAATCACGAATTTCCTGAAAGGTTGTTAGAGGGCATCACCTCCACACACATACGTGTTCCTGAGTTTCCCAACAAATTATTGAGTGCCAGTTTCAGTCTGGTCAGGGATGAACTAGATATATGAACTAGTTGTGTTCCTATTTGTCTTTTCCCTAAACCAAATGTTACTCAGAACACACTTCTGCTCTGACTGTGGCCATTAGTAAACTAAAATTTGGTTTTTACAAATTGTCGAGTTCACATCCAAATGTTAAATTTAGCATATATTTTATTTATTTATTTTTAAAAACAATTATTTATTTACTTTGGTTGTGTTGGGCCTTCATTGCTGTGCACAGGCTTTCTCTAGTTGTGGCGAGAGGGGGCTACTCTTTGTTGCAGTGTGCAGGCTTCTCATTTCTGGTGGCTTTTCTTGTTGTGGAGCACAGGCTCTAGGCACGCGGGCTCAGTAGTTGTGGCATGTGAGCTCAGTAGTTGTGACTCGTGGGCTTAGTTGTTCCATGGCATGTGGGATCCTGCCGTCCCAGGGATCAAACCCGTGTCCCCTGCATTGGCAGGAGGATTATTAACCACTGTGCCACCAGGGAAGTCCCTAGCATATACTTTTAAATTACAACAGTTTTGACCAAGGCAAAAGTGTCTATGGAAACAATTACCTGTGTCAATTGAAGATAAAATAGAAACACAATACATAGATTGCCTTCTTATTTTTCCCTTGCTGGTGATCATCCATTACATGTCTAATGAAGCTATTACCCACGTGATTCCTCTGTCTACAGAGAACCCTCTCCCTCTAATGTCTGACTAGAAAGCACCTAATCATTCTTTGAATTTCAGTCAAATGCCATCTACTAAGTAAAACCATCTCTTAACTCTGGAACAAACTTAGGTGCTGCTTCTCAGTGTGTCCAGAGAACTGTATACATGCCTTCGTTAAGGCAATGACCTTGTTATATTATAATTTTTGGTATTAATGCCAGTCTTCTTCCTGATTACAAGTCCCTTTGTTCTCAGTGAAGCAGCAGCTACCACTCTGCACCAGACAATCTTCTGAGACCTTTGCGCATATTATTAATCCATTTAACCCTCAGAGAATGGTTTCTCAAACAGGGTTCCATGGAACCCTAGCACTGTTTCTACAGATTTCAGACTATATCTTGATTGGAAAAAAAAAATCACCTTCTTTCAATTGATCACATAACCATATGCTAATACTCACAGTGATTGATTAACTGTGACTGAGCAGCCCAATTAGTGGTTTCCTTAGAGGTCTTTCAACCCCATAGGACAGTGTGATGTCAGACCATGTTCACTTGCTTGAGTCCATTCTCAGGTTTGGATGCAGCTGATAACTGGTGAGCCCTTCCCTGCACAGAGGGAAGGATGGTAGGCTCTTGACCTCTCCCTTCTGAATTACCTGTAACAGACTCACTCGTCCAGCCACAGGGGTATCAGAGCAAGTAAGCACTACAGGTGTGAAAGAAAATCAGAGGAAAATCTTCATTTTAAGGAGGAATTTTTAAATGCTCAGTTACCTCCCTACTGCTTGACTATTGTTGTAAACATGGAAAGCATGGATTGTGTAAGTCACAAGTGAATTGTATTGTAAAGTATTAGAACATTTTGCAATTTTCTCATTTTAATATTTATTATTCCTGTCTGTTTTACAAATACGGCTGACTGTACGATATGACAATATTTGAAGGTGAGTTGTGAGATGGAAGAGAAAAATTCTAAGCCAAGAATGCAACATAAGTATATAATAATATTATAAATACTAGGTCTATTTTGAGTTTGGAATCTGATCGTGTCTCGGTAAGAAAACATTTTTTCAAAGTCTTGTATAAAATTGTCTTAGGTTATATTTTTATTCATGGTTTTGGCTTATGATTTGAGTAGCTTTACCACTCAACATAGTCAATAAAATTTTGTGTTGTCAATTACAGTTAATTGAACTCAGCAAACAAACTTTATTTAAATTATATCCACAATTAAAATTAAATTACACAATTTGGCATAAGCCAATTATTTAATAGAAATTTATTACATTGCCTGATGATTTTTAAAAATTTATGAAGAAGAAAGAAAGAAAAATTTCATGAAAGGTAAACTAATCTTAACTATCTTTTTTTTTAGAAAGTTGTCCAAAAAGTTATTTTTAGGTTTCGGAAAAAAATGATTCTTGCACATTTTGTATAACATACTTCTTTAGCATCTTTTGGAGGTGGGCGGACGTTTTATTGAGGTATAGTTGAGGTACAGTATTTTATAAGCTTCAGGTGTACAACATAGTTACTCACAATTTTTAAAGGTTATACTCCATTTATATATTATAAATACTAGGTCTATTTTGAGTTTGGAATCTGATCGTGTCTCGGTAAGAAAACATTTTTTCAAAGTCTTGTATAAAATTGTCTTAGGTTATATTTTTATTCATGGTTTTGGCTTATGATTTGAGTAGCTTTACCACTCAACATAGTCAATAAAATTTTGTGTTGTCAATTACAGTTAATTGAACTCAGCAAACAAACTTTATTTAAATTATATCCACAATTAAAATTAAATTACACAATTTGGCATAAGCCAATTATTTAATAGAAATTTATTACATTGCCTGATGATTTTTAAAAATTTATGAAGAAGAAAGAAAGAAAAATTTCATGAAAGGTAAACTAATCTTAACTATCTTTTTTTTTAGAAAGTTGTCCAAAAAGTTATTTTTAGGTTTCGGAAAAAAATGATTCTTGCACATTTTGTATAACATACTTCTTTAGCATCTTTTGGAGGTGGGCGGACGTTTTATTGAGGTATAGTTGAGGTACAGTATTTTATAAGCTTCAGGTGTACAACATAGTTACTCACAATTTTTAAAGGTTATACTCCATTTATAGTTATTATAAAATATTGGCTATATTCCCTGGGTTGTACAATATATCCTCATAGCTTATTTGTTTTATACACAATAGTTTGTACCTCTTAATCCCCTATCCCTTTTGCTCCTCCCCCCCTTCCTCTCATTAGTAATCACTAGTTTGTTTTCTATTTCTGTGAGTCTGTTTCTTTTTTGTTATATTCACTAGTTTGTCTTATTTTTTAGATTCCACATATAAGTGATATCATACAGTATTTGTCTTTCTCTGCTTGACATTTTACTTAGCATTATACCCTCCAAGTCCATCCATACTGTTGCAAATGGCAAAAATTTGTTCTTTTTATGGCCGAGTAATATTCCATTGTGTATATATATATATGTGTGTATATATATATACACCACTTCTTTTTTATCCATTCATCTGTTGATGGGCACTTAGGTTGCTTCCATATCTTGGTAATTGTAAATAATGCTGCTATGAATGTTGGGGTGCATGTACCTTTTCAAATTAGTGTTTTCTTTCTTTTTTTTTTTCAGATATATACCCAGGAGTGGAATTCCTGGATCATATGGTAGTTCTATTTTTAGTTTTTTGAGAAAACTCCATATTGTTTTCCACAGTGGCTGCACCAATTTACATTCCCACCAGCAGTGTATGAGGGTTCCCTTTTCTCCACCAACATTTGTTATTTGTGTTCTTTATGGTGATAGCCATTCTGATAGATGTGAGGTGATATCTCACTGCAGTTTTAATTTGCATTTCTCTGATGATTAATGATGTTGAGCATCTTTCCATGTGGCTGTTGCCCATCTGAATGTCCTCTTCAGAAAAAATGTCTATGCAGATCTTCTTCCCATTTATTTTATTTTATTTATTTATTTTTTTGCCACACCAGGCAGCTTGCAGGATCTTAGCTCCCTGACCAGAGATCGAACGCATGTCCCCTGCAGTGCAAGTGTGGAGTCATAACCACTGGATGGCCAGGGAATACCCTGCCCATTTTTTTAATTAGGTTGTTTGGTTTTTTGATGTTGAGTTGTATGAGTTGTTTATATATTTTGAATATTAACCCCTTATTTGTCATATCATTTGCAAATATGTTCTCCCATTCAGTAGGTTGTCTTTTTGTTTTGTGCAAAAGCCTTTAAATTTAATTAAGTCCCATTTTTGCTTTTATTTCCTTTGCTTTAGGAAAAAAAGAGAGAAGACTCAAATAAATAAAATCAGAATTGAAAGAAGAGACATTACAACTGATACCACAGAAATACAAAGGGTCATAAGAGAATATCATGAACAATTGTATGCCAACAAATTGTATAATCTAGAAGAAATGGGTTAAATTCCTAGAAACACACAACCTACAATGACTGAATCATGAAGAAATAGGAAATCTGAACAGACCAATAATGAGTAAGCAGATTGTGTCAGTAACCAAAACTTCCCAACACAGAAAATCCCACACAGAAAAGATGGTTTCACTAGTGATTTCTACAAAATATTTAAAGATAAATTAATGCCAATTCTTCTCAAACTCTTCCAAAAATTCAAAGAGGAAGGAACACTCCTAAACTCATCTTATGAGGCCAGTATTACCCTGATACCAAAGCTAAATAAGGATACTACAAGAGAAGAAAACTGTAGACTAATATCCCTGATGAATATAGATGTAAAAATTCTCAAGAAAAACTTAGTTAACCAAATTCAACAGCATATTAAAAGATCACACAACAGGATCAAGTGGGAATTACCCTTGGGATGCAAAGATGGTTCAACCTATGGAAATCAATAAATGTGATATGCCACTTTAATAGAATGAACGATAAAAATCTTGAGATAATCTCAATAGGTGCAGAAAAATCCCTTGACAAGATACAACAAGCATTTATAATAAAAAATGCTTAACAAATTGGGTGTAGAGGGAACATACCTCAACATAATAAAGGTCATATATGACAAACACACAGCTAACATTATATTCAATGGTGAAAGGTTGAAAGCTGTTCCCCTAGGATCATGAACAAGACATGGATGTGCAATCTCACCACTCTCATTGAACATAGTACTAAAAGTCCTAGCCAGAACAATCAGGCAAGGAAAAGAAAAAAAAGGCACCCAAGTTGGAAAGGAAGAAGTAAAATTTTCTTCGTTTGTAGATATGATCTCATATATAGAAAATCCTAAAAATGCCATCAAAAAAATCCTTAGATTTAATCAATGGACTCAGTAAAGTTGAAAGATAAAAAATCAACATTAAAAAAAATCAACATTAAAAAAATCAATTGCATTTCTATACACCAACAATAAAATATCTGAAAAAGAAAATTTAAAATTCCATTCACAATAGCATCAAAAACAATAAAATACTTAGGAATAAATTTAACCAAGGAAGTGAAAGACCTGTACACTGAAAATTATAAGACATTAATAAAAGAAATTGACGAAGACACAAACAAATGGAAAGATATCCCATATTCATGCATCAGAAGAATTAATATTGTTAAAATGTCTATAATACCCAAAGTCATCTATAGATTCAATGTAATCCCTACCAAGATTCCAATGTCATCTTTTACAGACATAGAAAAAATTAAAAAACCTATAATTTATATGGAACCACACAAGACCCCAAGCAGTCAAAGCAATCCTGAGAAAGAAGAACAAAGCTGGAGGCATCACACTTCCTGATTTTAAGCTATATTATAAAGCTGTAGTAATCAAAACAGTGTGGTCATGGCATAAAAACAGACACATAGACAAGTGGAACAGAAATGAGAGTCCAGAAATAACGCATGCAAATATGGTCAACTAATGATTGACAAGGGACCCAAGAATACTCAATGGAGAAAAGACAGCGTCTTCAATAAATACTGCTGGGAAAATTGGATATTCACATGTAAAAGAATGACCCAAGATAAAACAAGTTTTGGTGAAAATGTGGAGAAAAGAGAACCCTTGTGCATTGTTGGTGAGAATGTAAACTGGTACAGCCACTATGGAAAACAGTATGGCGGTTTCCCAAAAAATTAAAAATAGAACTACTGTACAATCCAGTATTCACACTTCTTGGTATATATCCAAAGGAAATGAAAACAGGATCTCAAAGAGATATCTGCACTCCCATGTTCATTGAAGCATTATTCACAATAGCCAAGAGATAGACAACTCAAGTGTCCATCAATAGATGAATGGATAAAGAAGATCTTGGAGATTATATATATATGAATGGTAGTTATCAGGAGCAGAGGAAGGAGGAAGAGATGGGCTGAAGTTGGTCAAAGGATGCAAACTTAGAGTTATAAGATGAATAAGTTCTGGGGACCTAATATACAGCATGGTGATTGTAGTTAATGATATTGTATTGTATACTTGAAAATTGCTAAGAGTAGGTTTTAATGTTCTCACCACAAGAGAAAAATGGTAATTATGTGACATGATGGAGATGCTGGCTAACACTATGGTGGTAATCATTTTGCAATGTATAAGTGTATCAAATCAACAGGACATATACCTTAAATGTGCACTGTGTTATATGTCTATTATATCTCAATAAGGCTGGAAAAATTAAAGTAAAATATTTGAAGATGTTGACCTCTCAGCAGAGCCTTCTTTGCCAACCTATTTTAAAATTCATTCTCATCCAATTCCCCCATTTTATTTGTTTTCATAGAAATTATGAACTTCCGACATAGTAATTTGCTTGTTTACATTGTTTATTTTCTGTCTTCCCCCCATTAGTATGTAACTTCATGAGAGTAAGCTATTTCATCTGTTTTGTTCCTGTTGTTTCCTCAGTGTCTGGACCAGAATCTGACAACTATTTTTTAGTGAATAAATAAATAATTAAGATTCATAAGTTGAATTTTAAAACAATCAAGAACTGGGATTTGAATGTGTAATTCTAATAAAGCATTATTTGTTAAAAAAAAAAACCACATAAACTCTTGGGTAGTCTTTGCAGAACACAGAAACCACCCTCAAATGTACCTCAAAAGAAAAAGCTATAAGACCCTCATTTGGGTTTTATGGTACAGTGCTGATGGATAATACAGAAGCAGTGGGATTCCTTGGATCTTGCTTTATTCCTGCTTCCTTGTCCAAGAGAATCCTCTCCATGCTGAAAATTAACTTTTAGGAAGGGATGAGAGTCTTTGAGAGATGACAAAATTATTAGAAAGCACTCCCATCCTCCTCATTAGACCTCGCTTCCGGTCCCAGGAAACTGTGAGAAATTGCAAATTGTTAAATATGAACTTTGGGGGTATTCTTGAGGGTGATTTCTGTGTTCTGGAAAGACTACACAGAAGTTTATCTACTGTAGGGGAGGAAAATTTTTTCCTTTACCCATCTTAGGGTCTTGTTTGGGGCTCTTTAGAAAAGACAGATTAACAAGAGAAAAACAAGTTTATTAGCATCTATATTATGCATGTAACAAATGGGAGTATTCAGAGGTGAGTAACTCAAAGAGGTAGCTTAGAATTCAGGCTCGTAAAGTGTGCTCAATAAAGAAGAATAAATGTGTAGAGAATTGACAGGACAAAGGAAAGATGTATTAGGCTTTCAAGGGCAGCAAATCGTGGGTAGGTAAATAAATATATGGGGATCCAATGGTAGATAAAGGATAATCAGTAAAGTTTGTTATGTAGATTCCTCCTCCAGGGCCTTCTTCAGGCTGATAAATTGTTCCTAGTGATTAACTTTTGTTTGTCCTGGTAGAGAGGAGGAGGGACATCTTTGTATATTTATGTCCAACTTTCAGGCAAATACAGGAAGGGCAAGGCACTTTTCTTGTATCTACTTCTCAATTACCTTCAGCTCAAAATAATCCTTATGCCGAAGTAGCATATTTGGGGGTAACATATTCTAGTTTATTTTACTATCAAATAGCATAATTGCTTCTTTGGGTATTGACAGCCAGAGAAGACACCATCACAATCCCCCAGAGAATCAGAAGAGGCTCCAAGATGATTCCACATATGTAGAAAAAAGAATTAATCTCCTGAATGTATGTGGACAATGCCTGAGGAAGTCAGAACTATTTGAAAGGGCTGTGAGGAAAGTTAGTCTTCCTAAAAAGTAGAAAGCACCAGAGAAAGAGAAACAGTGATTGTCAATGTTAATTTTACACCCTAGCTGGTGGACCTGAACATATGAGTGATGTGAGAAGGTTGGTAGCACTGACTCTGAGCAGGATCCTGTGGGGTCCTCCAGGGTACAAATCCTTTCCATGTCCCTCATTTATTTTTTAATTTTTTAATTTTTTAATTTAATTTAATTTATTTTTTTATACAGCAGGTTTTATTAGTCATCAATTTTATACACATCAGTGTATACATGTCAATCCCAATCGCCCAATTCATCACACCACCACCACCACCACCCCCAGCGGCTATCCCCCCTTGGTGCCCATACGTTTGTTCTCTACATCTGAGTCTCAATTTCTGCCCTGCAAACCAGTTCATCTGTACCATTTTTCTAGGTTTCACATATGTGCATTAATATACGATATTTGTTTTTCTCTTTCTGACTTACTTCACTCTGTATGACAGTCTCTAGATCCATCCATGTCTCAACAAATGACCCAATTTTGTTCCTTTTTATGGCTGAGTAATATTCCATTGTATATATGTACCACATCTTCTTTATCCATTCGTCTGTCAAAGGACATTTAGGTTGCTTCCTTGACCTGGCTACTGTAAATACTGCTGCAATGAACATTGGCGTGCATGTGTCTTTTTGAATTATGGTTTTCTCTGGGTATATGCCCAGTAGGGGATTGCTGGATCATATGGTAATTCTATTTTTAGTTTTTTAAGGAACCTACGTACTGTTCTCCATAGTGGCTGTATCAGTTTACATTCCCACCAACAGTGCAAGAGGGTTCCCTTTTCTCCACACCCTCTCCAGCATTTGTTGTTTGTAGATTTTCTGATGAAGCCCAGTTTAACTGGTGTGAGGTGATACCTCACTGCAGTTTTGATTTGCATTTCTCTAATAATTAGTGATGTTGAGCAGCTTTTCATGTGCCTCTTGGCCATCTGTATGTCTTCTTTGGAGAAATGTCTATTTAGGTCTTCTGCCCAATTTTCGATTGGGTTGTTTGATTTTTTAATATGAGCTGCATGAACTGTTTATATATTTCAGAGATTAATCCTTTGTCCATTGATTCATTTCCAAATATTTTCTCCCATTCTGAGGGTTGTCTTTTTGTCTTGTTTAT